>NC_143036.1:44290000-44547500 GCF_057628025.1 Oncorhynchus mykiss
TGGGCAAACTATTTTGTAGGTCAAACCGTTCTGAAGCTATAGACATTTGTATGAGAATACAGATTTTAGGGATGTGTCATGTTTTGACAAACATTGCTCTCGCTCTGCCACATTTCACCAAAAATGCAGAGGTGTAACATCAGCAGTTATGGTAGGACTGAGAAGCATCCAGTGCAAAATGTGTGACATTTCTAATTTAAAACTGAGAGATTCCAATGTTTTTTTGTTTTTTTATTCACATACCGGTGCGTCAATCGGATCAAATGAAATGAGATCCAATTGATTTTGATGTCTACTTTTTAATTGTTAAAATCTACATTTAGCTCTTTCTTCATTTGTTTCTTGCTGTTACAGCTAATGAAGATTGAATCTGAAAGACTCAGGAGATGAATTACAGAGTATTTGAACTGAAACCTGGTAAACTGCTTGGAAGATAGCTATGCTCACAAGTATACCACCAACACTCATGTGATCCACTGTGGCCTGGCAACATCGACCTGTCAATGCATATTCTCACCGTCATTGCTGGCGACTGCAAAACAATGTCTTGAAATAAATGGCTCGTTGGTCTAGGGGTATGATTCTCGCTTTGGGTGCGAGAGGTCCCGGGTTGAAATCCCGGACGAGCCCTTTTGAAGAGCCTTTAACAATACAGGCGGATCTTGGGCAACTGGTTGGAGGGGCGACTGCTACCACTGGAGCGCAGGACCAGGTGGACAAGTGATTAAGGTAATGGACTGCTAATCCATTGTGCTCTGCACTAGTGGGTTCAGCATCGCACAACATGTATTAAGTTCTTCCTTGGTTAAAAAACCTGTCCTTTTACCGGGACATAGGTTACCTTCAGACGAGTCCCTTGACACTTGTGGGGGTCGTAGAGCAAAACTGAGAACAGCATTGTGTTTGTGAGAGTCTCCCCTTTCCAAAGAATGGGCAAACTATTTTGTAGGTCAAACCGTTCTGAAGCTATAGACATTTGTATGAGAAGACAGATTTTAGGGATGTGTCATGTTTTGACAAACATTGCTCTCGCTCTGCCACATTTCACCAAAAATGCAGAGGTGTAACATCAGCAGTTATGGTAGGACTGAGAAGCATCCAGTGCAAAATGTGTGACATTTCTAATTTAAAACTGAGAGATTCCAATGTTTTTTTGTTTTTTTATTCACATACCGGTGCGTCAATCGGATCAAATGAAATGAGATCCAATTGATTTTGATGTCTACTTTTTAATTGTTAAAATCTACATTTAGCTCTTTCTTCATTTGTTTCTTGCTGTTACAGCTAATGAAGATTGAATCTGAAAGACTCAGGAGATGAATTACAGAGTATTTGAACTGAAACCTGGTCAACTGCTTGGAAGATAGCTATGCTCACAAGTATACCACCAACACTCACGTGATCCACTGTGGCCTGGCAACATCGACCTGTCAATGCATATTCTCACCGTCATTGCTGGCGACTGCAAAACAATGTCTTGAAATAAATGGCTCGTTGGTCTAGGGGTATGATTCTCGCTTTGGGTGCGAGAGGTCCCGGGTTCAAATCCCGGACGAGCCCTTTTGAAGAGCCTTTAACAATACAGGCGGATCTTGGGCAACTGGTTGGAGGGGCGACTGCTACCACTGGAGCGCAGGACCAGGTGGACAAGTGAATAAGGCAATGGACTGCTAATCCATTGTGCTCTGCACTAGTGGGTTCAGCATCGCACAACATGTATTAATTTCTTCCTTGGTTAAAAAACCTGTCCTTTTACCGGGACATAGGTTACCTTCAGACGAGTCCCTTGACACTTGTGGGGGTCGTAGAGCAAAACTGAGAACAGCATTGTGTTTGTGAGTCTCCCCTTTCCAAAGAATGGGCAAACTATTTTGTAGGTCAAACCGTTCTGAAGCTATAGACATTTGTATGAGAATACAGATTTTAGGGATGTGTCATGTTTTGACAAACATTGCTCTCGCTCTGCCACATTTCACCAAAAATGCAGAGGTGTAACATCAGCAGTTATGGTAGGACTGAGAAGCATCCAGTGCAAAATGTGTGACATTTCTAATTTAAAACTGAGAGATTCCAATGTTTTTTTGTTTTTTTATTCACATACCGGTGCGTCAATCGGATCAAATGAAATGAGATCCAATTGATTTTGATGTCTACTTTTTAATTGTTAAAATCTACATTTAGCTCTTTCTTCATTTGTTTCTTGCTGTTACAGCTAATGAAGATTGAATCTGAAAGACTCAGGAGATGAATTACAGAGTATTTGAACTGAAACCTGGTAAACTGCTTGGAAGATAGCTATGCTCACAAGTATACCACCAACACTCACGTGATCCACTGTGGCCTGGCAACATCGACCTGTCAATGCATATTCTCACCGTCATTGCTGGCGACTGCAAAACAATGTCTTGAAATAAATGGCTCGTTGGTCTAGGGCTATGATTCTCGCTTTGGGTGCGAGAGGTCCCGGGTTCAAATCCCGGACGAGCCCTTTTGAAGAGCCTTTAACAATGTGAGACAGGCGGATCTTGGGCAACTGGTTGGAGGGGCGACTGCTACCACTGGAGCGCAGGACCAGGTGGACAAGTGATTAAGGCAATGAGAGATTCCAATGTTTTTTTGTTTTTTTATTCACATACCGGTGCGTCAATCGGATCAAATGAAATGAGATCCAATTGATTTTGATGTCTACTTTTTAATTGTTAAAATCTACATTTAGCTCTTTCTTCATTTGTTTCTTGCTGTTACAGCTAATGAAGATTGAATCTGAAAGACTCAGCAGAAGAATTACAGAGTATTTGAACTGAACCTGGTCAACTGCTTGGAAGATAGCTATGCTCACAAGTATACCACCAACACTCACGTGATCCACTGTGGCCTGGCAACATCGACCTGTCAATGCATATTCTCACCGTCATTGCTGGCGACTGCAAAACAATGTCTTGAAATAAATGGCTCGTTGGTCTAGGGGTATGATTCTCGCTTTGGGTGCGAGAGGTCCCGGGTTCAAATCCTGGACAAGCCCTTTTGAAGAGCCTTTAACAATACAGGCGGATCTTGGGCAACTGGTTGGAGGGGCGACTGCTACCACTGGAGCGCAGGACCAGGTGGACAAGTGATTAAGGTAATGGACTGCTAATCCATTGTGCTCTGCACTAGTGGGTTCAGCATCGCACAACATGTATTAAGTTCTTCCTTGGTTAAAAAACCTGTCCTTTTACCGGGACATAGGTTACCTTCAGAGGAGTCCCTTGACACTTGTGGGGGTCGTAGAGCAAAACTGAGAACAGCATTGTGTTTGTGAGAGTCTCCCCTTTCCAAAGAATGGGCAAACTATTTTGTAGGTCAAACCGTTCTGAAGCTATAGACATTTGTATGAGAAGACAGATTTTAGGGATGTGTCATGTTTTGACAAACATTGCTCTCGCTCTGCCACATTTCACCAAAAATGCAGAGGTGTAACATCAGCAGTTATGGTAGGACTGAGAAGCATCCAGTGCAAAATGTGTGACATTTCTAATTTAAAACTGAGAGATTCCAACGTTTTTTTATTTTTTTATTCACATACCGGTGCGTCAATCGGATCAAATGAAATGAGATCCAATTGATTTTGATGTCTACTTTTTAATTGTTAAAATCTACATTTAGCTCTTTCTTCATTTGTTTCTTGCTGTTACAGCTAATGAAGATTAAATCTGAAAGACTCAGCAGATGAATTACAGAGTATTTGAACTAAAACCTGGTCAACTGCTTGGAAGACAGCTATGCTCACAAGTATACCACCAACACTCACGTTATTCACTGTGGCCTGGCACCATCGACCTGTCAATCCAAATCCTCACCGTCATTGCTGGCGACTGCAATAAAAATGCCTTTGATAAAACGGCTCGTTGGTCTAGGGGTATGATTCTCGCTTCGGGTGCGAGAGGTCCCGGGTTCAAATCCCGGACGAGCCCATGTGTAGAGCTTTTAACAATCTGAAAGAGGCGGTTCTTGGGCAACAGTTTGGAGTGCAGACCAAGGTGGATGAGTGATAAAGGCAATGGATTGCTAATCCATTGTGCTCTGCACTCGTGGGTTCAGCATCGCACAGCATTTATTCATTTCTTCCTTGGTTAAAAAATCTGTCATTTTAACCGGTACATAGATTACCTTCAGACGAGTGTCGTGACCCTTGTGGGGGTCGTGGAGCAAAACTGAGAACGACATTGTGTTTGTGAGAGTCTCCCCTTTCCATGGAATGGTCAAACAATTTTGTAGGTCAAACCGTTCGGAAGCTACAGCCATTTGTATGAGAAGACTGATTTTCGGGATGTGTCATGTTTTGACAAACATTGTTCTCGCTCTGCCGCATTTCACCAAAGATGCAGAGGTGTGACATCAGCGGTTATGAAGGTTTGAGAAGCATCCAGTGCAAAAAAAGTGACATTTCTAGTTTAAAACAGACAGATTCCAATGGGGATTTTTTATTTTATTCATGTACCGGTGCGTCAATCGGATCAAATGAAATGAGATCCAATTGATTTTGATGTCTACTTTTTAATTTTTTAAATCTACATTAGCTCTTTCTTCATTTGTTTCTTGCTGTTACAGCTAATGAAGATTGAATCTGAAAGACTCAGCAGATGAATTACAGAGTATTTGAACTAAAACCTGGTCAACTGCTTGGAAGACAGCTATGCTCACAAGTATACCACCAACACTCACGTTATTCACTGTGGCCTGGCACCATCGACCTGTCAATCCAAATCCTCACCGTCATTACTGGCGACTGCAATAAAAATGCCTTTGATAAAACGGCTCGTTGGTCTAGGGGTATGATTCTCGCTTCGGGTGCGAGAGGTCCCGGGTTCAAATCCCGGACGAGCCCATGTGTAGAGCCTTTAACAATCTGAAAGAGGCGGTTCTTGGGCAACAGTTTGGAGTGCAGACCAAGGTGGATGAGTGATAAAGGCAATGGATTGCTAATCCATTGTGCTCTGCACTCGTGGGTTCAGCATCGCACAGCATTTATTCATTTCTTCCTTGGTTAAAAAATCTGTCATTTTAACCGGTACATAGATTACCTTCAGACGAGTGTCGTGACCCTTGTGGGGGTCGTAGAGCAAAACTGAGATGGTCAAACAATTTTGTAGGTCAAACCGTTCGGAAGCTACAGCCATTTGTATGAGAAGACTGATTTTCGGGATGTGTCATGTTTTGACAAACATTGTTCTCGCTCTGCCGCATTTCACCAAAGATGCAGAGGTGTGACATCAGCGGTTATGAAGGTTTGAGAAGCATCCAGTGCAAAAAAAGTGACATTTCTAGTTTAAAACAGACAGATTCCAATGGGGATTTTTTATTTTATTCATGTACCGGTGCGTCAATCGGATCAAATGAAATGAGATCCAATTGATTTTGATGTCTACTTTTAAATTTTTTTAATCTACATTAGCTCTTTCTTCATTTGTTTCTTGCTGTTACAGCTAATGAAGATTGAATCTGAAAGACTCAGCAGATGAATTACAGATTATTTGAACTAAAACATGGTCAACTGCTTGGAAGACAGCTATGCTCACAAGTATACCACCAACACTCACGTTATTCACTGTGGCCTGGCACCATCGACCTGTCAATCCAAATCCTCACCGTCATTACTGGTGACTGCAATAAAAATGCCTTTGATAAAACGGCTCGTTGGTCTAGGGGTATGATTCTCGCTTCGGGTGCGAGAGGTCCCGGGTTCAAATCCCGGACGAGCCCATGTGTAGATCCTTTAACAATCTGAAAGAGGCGGTTCTTGTGCAACAGTTTGGAGTGCAGACCAAGGTGGATGAGTGATAAAGGCAATGGATTGCTAATCCATTGTGCTCTGCACTCGTGGGTTCAGCATCGCACAGCATTTATTCATTTCTTCCTTGGTTAAAAAATCTGTCATTTTAACCGATACATAGATTACCTTCAGACGAGTGTCGTGACCCTTGTGGGGGTCGTAGAGCAAAACTGAGATGGTCAAACAATTTTGTAGGTCAAACCGTTCGGAAGCTACAGCCATTTGTATGAGAAGACTGATTTTCGGGATGTGTCATGTTTTGACAAACATTGTTCTCGCTCTGCCGCATTTCACCAAAGATGCAGAGGTGTGACATCAGCGGTTATGAAGGTTTGAGAAGCATCCAGTGCAAAAAAAGTGACATTTCTAGTTTAAAACAGACAGATTCCAATGGGGATTTTTTATTTTATTAATGTACCGGTGCGTCAATCGGATCAAATGAAATGAGATCCAATTGATTTTGATGTCTACTTTTTAATTTTTTTAATCTACATTAGCTCTTTCTTCATTTGTTTCTTGCTGTTACAGCTAATGAAGATTGAATCTGAAAGACTCAGCAGATGAATTACAGATTATTTGAACTAAAACCTGGTCAACTGCTTGGAAGACAGCTATGCTCACAAGTATACCACCAACACTCACGTTATTCACTGTGGCCTGGCACCATCGACCTGTCAATCCAAATCCTCACCGTCATTACTGGTGACTGCAATAAAAATGCCTTTGATAAAACGGCTCGTTGGTCTAGGGGTATGATTCTTGCTTCGGGTGCGAGAGGTCCCGGGTTCAAATCCCGGACGAGCCCATGTGTAGATCCTTTAACAATCTGAAAGAGGCGGTTCTTGGGCAACAGTTTGGAGTGCAGACCAAGGTGGATGAGTGATAAAGGCAATGGATTGCTAATCCATTGTGCTCTGCACTCGTGGGTTCAGCATCGCACAGCATTTATTCATTTCTTCCTTGGTTAAAAAATCTGTCATTTTAACCGGTACATAGATTACCTTCAGACGAGTGTCGTGACCCTTGTGGGGGTCGTAGAGCAAAACTGAGATGGTCAAACAATTTTGTAGGTCAAACCGTTCGGAAGCTACAGCCATTTGTATGAGAAGACTGATTTTCGGGATGTGTCATGTTTTGACAAACATTGTTCTCGCTCTGCCGCATTTCACCAAAGATGCAGAGGTGTGACATCAGCGGTTATGAAGGTTTGAGAAGCATCCAGTGCAAAAAAAGTGACATTTCTAGTTTAAAACAGACAGATTCCAATGGGGATTTTTTATTTTATTCATGTACCGGTGCGTCAATCGGATCAAATGAAATGAGATCCAATTGATTTTGATGTCTACTTTTTAATTTTTTTAATCTACATTAGCTCTTTCTTCATTTGTTTCTTGCTGTTACAGCTAATGAAGATTGAATCTGAAAGACTCAGCAGATGAATTACAGAGTATTTTAACTAAAACCTGGTCAACTGCTTGGAAGACAGCTATGCTCACAAGTATACCACCAACACTCACGTTATTCACTGTGGCCTGGCACCATCGACCTGTCAATCCAAATCCTCACCGTCATTACTGGTGACTGCAATAAAAATGCCTTTGATAAAACGGCTCGTTGGTCTAGGGGTATGATTCTCGCTTCGGGTGCGAGAGGTCCCGGGTTCAAATCCCGGACGAGCCCATGTGTAGATCCTTTAACAATCTGAAAGAGGCGGTTCTTGTGCAACAGTTTGGAGTGCAGACCAAGGTGGATGAGTGATAAAGGCAATGGATTGCTAATCCATTGTGCTCTGCACTCGTGGGTTCAGCATCGCACAGCATTTATTCATTTCTTCCTTGGTTAAAAAATCTGTCATTTTAACCGATACATAGATTACCTTCAGACGAGTGTCGTGACCCTTGTGGGGGTCGTAGAGCAAAACTGAGATGGTCAAACAATTTTGTAGGTCAAACCGTTCGGAAGCTACAGCAATTTGTATGAGAAGACTGATTTTCGGGATGTGTCATGTTTTGACAAACATTGTTCTCGCTCTGCCGCATTTCACCAAAGATGCAGAGGTGTGACATCAGCGGTTCTGAAGGTTTGAGAAGCATCCAGTGCAAAAAAAGTGACATTTCTAGTTTAAAACAGACAGATTCCAATGGGGATTTTTTATTTTATTAATGTACCGGTGCGTCAATCGGATCAAATGAAATGAGATCCAATTGATTTTGATGTCTACTTTTTAATTTTTTTAATCTACATTTTCTCTTTCTTCATTTGTTTCTTGCTGTTACAGCTAATGAAGATTGAATCTGAAAGACTCAGCAGATGAATTACAGAGTATTTTAACTAAAACCTGGTCAACTGCTTGGAAGACAGCTATGCTCACAAGTATACCACCAACACTCACGTTATTCACTGTGGCCTGGCACCATCGACCTGTCAATCCAAATCCTCACCGTCATTACTGGTGACTGCAATAAAAATGCCTTTGATAAAACGGCTCGTTGGTCTAGGGGTATGATTCTCGCTTCGGGTGTGAGAGGTCCCGGGTTCAAATCCCGGACGAGCCCATGTGTAGAGCCTTTAACAATCTGAAAGAGGCGGTTCTTGGGCAACAGTTTGGAGTGCAGACCAAGGTGGATGAGTGATAAAGGCAATGGATTGCTAATCCATTGTGCTCTGCACTCGTGGGTTCAGCATCGCACAGCATTTATTCATTTCTTCCTTGGTTAAAAAATCTGTCATTTTAACCGATACATAGATTACCTTCAGACGAGTGTCGTGACCCTTGTGGGGGTCGTAGAGCAAAACTGAGATGGTCAAACAATTTTGTAGGTCAAACCGTTCGGAAGCTACAGCAATTTGCATGAGAAGACTGATTTTCGGGATGTGTCATGTTTTGACAAACATTGTTCTCGCTCTGCCGCATTTCACCAAAGATGCAGAGGTGTGACATCAGCGGTTCTGAAGGTTTGAGAAGCATCCAGTGCAAAAAAAGTGACATTTCTAGTTTAAAACAGACAGATTCCAATGGGGATTTTTTATTTTATTAATGTACCGGTGCGTCAATCGGATCAAATGAAATGAGATCCAATTGATTTTGATGTCTACTTTTAAATTTTTTTAATCTACATTAGCTCTTTCTTCATTTGTTTCTTGCTGTTACAGCTAATGAAGATTGAATCTGAAAGACTCAGCAGATGAATTACAGAGTATTTTAACTAAAACCTGGTCAACTGCTTGGAAGACAGCTATGCTCACAAGTATACCACCAACACTCACGTTATTCACTGTGGCCTGGCACCATCGACCTGTCAATCCAAATCCTCACCGTCATTACTGGTGACTGCAATAAAAATGCCTTTGATAAAACGGCTCGTTGGTCTAGGGGTATGATTCTCGCTTCGGGTGTGAGAGGTCCCGGGTTCAAATCCCGGAAGAGCCCATGTGTAGAGCCTTTAACAATCTGAAAGAGGCGGTTCTTGGGCAACAGTTTGGAGTGCAGACCAAGGTGGATGAGTGATAAAGGCAATGGATTGCTAATCCATTGTGCTCTGCACTCGTGGGTTCAGCATCGCACAGCATTTCTTCATTGGTTGAAAAATCTGTCATTTTAACCGGTACATAGATTACCTTCAGACGAGTGTCGTGACCCTTGTGGGGGTCGTAGAGCAAAACTGAGAACGACATTGTGTTTGTGAGAGTCTCCCCTTTCCATGGAATGGTCAAACAATTTTGTAGGTCAAACCGTTCGGAAGCTACAGCCATTTGTATGAGAAGACTGATTTTCGGGATGTGTCATGTTTTGACAAACATTGTTCTCGCTCTGCCGCATTTCACCAAAGATGCAGAGGTGTGACATCAGCGGTTATGAAGGTTTGAGAAGCATCCAGTGCAAAAAAAGTGACATTTCTAGTTTAAAACAGACAGATTCCAATGGGGATTTTTTATTTTATTCATGTACCGGTGCGTCAATCGGATCAAATGAAATGAGATCCAATTGATTTTGATGTCTACTTTTTAATTTTTTTAATCTACATTAGCTCTTTCTTCATTTGTTTCTTGCTGTTACAGCTAATGAAGATTGAATCTGAAAGACTCAGCAGATGAATTACAGAGTATTTTAACTAAAACCTGGTCAACTGCTTGGAAGACAGCTATGCTCACAAGTATACCACCAACACTCACGTTATTCACTGTGGCCTGGCACCATCGACCTGTCAATCCAAATCCTCACCGTCATTACTGGTGACTGCAATAAAAATGCCTTTGATAAAACGGCTCGTTGGTCTAGGGGTATGATTCTCGCTTCGGGTGTGAGAGGTCCCGGGTTCAAATCCCGGAAGAGCCCATGTGTAGAGCCTTTAACAATCTGAAAGAGGCGGTTCTTGGGCAACAGTTTGGAGTGCAGACCAAGGTGGATGAGTGATAAAGGCAATGGATTGCTAATCCATTGTGCTCTGCACTCGTGGGTTCAGCATCGCACAGCATTTCTTCATTGGTTGAAAAATCTGTCATTTTAACCGGTACATAGATTACCTTCAGACGAGTGTCGTGACCCTTGTGGGGGTCGTAGAGCAAAACTGAGAACGACATTGTGTTTGTGAGAGTCTCCCCTTTCCATGGAATGGTCAAACAATTTTGTAGGTCAAACCGTTCGGAAGCTACAGCCATTTGTATGAGAAGACTGATTTTCGGGATGTGTCATGTTTTGACAAACATTGTTCTCGCTCTGCCGCATTTCACCAAAGATGCAGAGGTGTGACATCAGCGGTTATGAAGGTTTGAGAAGCATCCAGTGCAAAAAAAGTGACATTTCTAGTTTAAAACAGACAGATTCCAATGGGGATTTTTTATTTTATTCATGTACCGGTGCGTCAATCGGATCAAATGAAATGAGATCCAATTGATTTTGATGTCTACTTTTTAATTTTTTTAATCTACATTAGCTCTTTCTTCATTTGTTTCTTGCTGTTACAGCTAATGAAGATTGAATCTGAAAGACTCAGCAGATGAATTACAGAGTATTTTAACTAAAACCTGGTCAACTGCTTGGAAGACAGCTATGCTCACAAGTATACCACCAACACTCACGTTATTCACTGTGGCCTGGCACCATCGACCTGTCAATCCAAATCCTCACCGTCATTACTGGTGACTGCAATAAAAATGCCTTTGATAAAACGGCTCGTTGGTCTAGGGGTATGATTCTCGCTTCGGGTGCGAGAGGTCCCGGGTTCAAATCCCGGACGAGCCCATGTGTAGATCCTTTAACAATCTGAAAGAGGCGGTTCTTGGGCAACAGTTTGGAGTGCAGACCAAGGTGGATGAGTGATAAAGGCAATGGATTGCTAATCCATTGTGCTCTGCACTCGTGGGTTCAGCATCGCACAGCATTTATTCATTTCTTCCTTGGTTAAAAAATCTGTCATTTTAACCGGTACATAGATTACCTTCAGACGAGTGTCGTGACCCTTGTGGGGGTCGTAGAGCAAAACTGAGATGGTCAAACAATTTTGTAGGTCAAACCGTTCGGAAGCTACAGCCATTTGTATGAGAAGACTGATTTTCGGGATGTGTCATGTTTTGACAAACATTGTTCTCGCTCTGCCGCATTTCACCAAAGATGCAGAGGTGTGACATCAGCGGTTATGAAGGTTTGAGAAGCATCCAGTGCAAAAAAAGTGACATTTCTAGTTTAAAACAGACAGATTCCAATGGGGATTTTTTATTTTATTCATGTACCGGTGCGTCAATCGGATCAAATGAAATGAGATCCAATTGATTTTGATGTCTACTTTTTAATTTTTTTAATCTACATTAGCTCTTTCTTCATTTGTTTCTTGCTGTTACAGCTAATGAAGATTGAATCTGAAAGACTCAGCAGATGAATTACAGAGTATTTTAACTAAAACCTGGTCAACTGCTTGGAAGACAGCTATGCTCACAAGTATACCACCAACACTCACGTTATTCACTGTGGCCTGGCACCATCGACCTGTCAATCCAAATCCTCACTGTCATTACTGGTGACTGCAATAAAAATGCCTTTGATAAAACGGCTCGTTGGTCTAGGGGTATGATTCTCGCTTCGGGTGCGAGAGGTCCCGGGTTCAAATCCCGGACGAGCCCATGTGTAGATCCTTTAACAATCTGAAAGAGGCGGTTCTTGGACAACAGTTTGGAGTGCAGACCAAGGTGGATGAGTGATAAAGGCAATGGATTGCTAATCCATTGTGCTCTGCACTCATGGGTTCAGCATCGCACAGCATTTATTCATTTCTTCCTTGGTTAAAAAATCTGTCATTTTAACCGGTACATAGATTACCTTCAGACGAGTGTCGTGACCCTTGTGGGGGTCGTAGAGCAAAACTGAGATGGTCAAACAATTTTGTAGGTCAAACCGTTCGGAAGCTACAGCCATTTGTATGAGAAGACTGATTTTCGGGATGTGTCATGTTTTGACAAACATTGTTCTCGCTCTGCCGCATTTCACCAAAGATGCAGAGGTGTGACATCAGCGGTTATGAAGGTTTGAGAAGCATCCAGTGCAAAAAAAGTGACATTTCTAGTTTAAAACAGACAGATTCCAATGGGGATTTTTTATTTTATTCATGTACCGGTGCGTCAATCGGATCAAATGAAATGAGATCCAATTGATTTTGATGTCTACTTTTTAATTTTTTTAATCTACATTAGCTCTTTCTTCATTTGTTTCTTGCTGTTACAGCTAATGAAGATTGAATCTGAAAGACTCAGCAGATGAATTACAGAGTATTTTAACTAAAACCTGGTCAACTGCTTGGAAGACAGCTATGCTCACAAGTATACCACCAACACTCACGTTATTCACTGTGGCCTGGCACCATCGACCTGTCAATCCAAATCCTCACCGTCATTACTGGTGACTGCAATAAAAATGCCTTTGATAAAACGGCTCGTTGGTCTAGGGGTATGATTCTCGCTTCGGGTGCGAGAGGTCCCGGGTTCAAATCCCAGACGAGCCCATGTGTAGATCCTTTAACAATCTGAAAGAGGCGGTTCTTGGGCAACAGTTTGGAGTGCAGACCAAGGTGGATGAGTGATAAAGGCAATGGATTGCTAATCCATTGTGCTCTGCACTCGTGGGTTCAGCATCGCACAGCATTTATTCATTTCTTCCTTGGTTAAAAAATCTGTCATTTTAACCGGTACATAGATTACCTTCAGACGAGTGTCGTGACCCTTGTGGGGGTCGTAGAGCAAAACTGAGATGGTCAAACAATTTTGTAGGTCAAACCGTTCGGAAGCTACAGCCATTTGTATGAGAAGACTGATTTTCGGGATGTGTCATGTTTTGACAAACATTGTTCTCGCTCTGCCGCATTTCACCAAAGATGCAGAGGTGTGACATCAGCGGTTATGAAGGTTTGAGAAGCATCCAGTGCAAAAAAAGTGACATTTCTAGTTTAAAACAGACAGATTCCAATGGGGATTTTTTATTTTATTCATGTACCGGTGCGTCAATCGGATCAAATGAAATGAGATCCAATTGATTTTGATGTCTACTTTTGAATTTGTTTAATCTACATTAGCTCTTTCTTCATTTGTTTCTTGCTGTTACAGCTAATGAAGATTGAATCTGAAAGACTCAGCAGATGAATTACAGAGTATTTTAACTAAAACCTGGTCAACTGCTTGGAAGACAGCTATGCTCACAAGTATACCACCAACACTCACGTTATTCACTGTGGCCTGGCACCATCGACCTGTCAATCCAAATCCTCACCGTCATTACTGGTGACTGCAATAAAAATGCCTTTGATAAAACGGCTCATTGGTCTAGGGGTATGATTGTCGCTTCGGGTGCGAGAGGTCCCGGGTTCAAATCCCAGACGAGCCCATGTGTAGATCCTTTAACAATCTGAAAGAGGCGGTTCTTGGGCAACAGTTTGGAGTGCAGACCAAGGTGGATGAGTGATAAAGGCAATGGATTGCTAATCCATTGTGCTCTGCACTCGTGGGTTCAGCATCGCACAGCATTTATTCATTTCTTCCTTGGTTAAAAAATCTGTCATTTTAACCGGTACATAGATTACCTTCAGACGAGTGTCGTGACCCTTGTGGGGGTCGTAGAGCAAAACTGAGATGGTCAAACAATTTTGTAGGTCAAACCGTTCGGAAGCTACAGCCATTTGTATGAGAAGACTGATTTTCGGGATGTGTCATGTTTTGACAAACATTGTTCTCGCTCTGCCGCATTTCACCAAAGATGCAGAGGTGTGACATCAGCGGTTATGAAGGTTTGAGAAGCATCCAGTGCAAAAAAAGTGACATTTCTAGTTTAAAACAGACAGATTCCAATGGGGATTTTTTATTTTATTCATGTACCGGTGCGTCAATCGGATCAAATGAAATGAGATCCAATTGATTTTGATGTCTACTTTTGAATTTGTTTAATCTACATTAGCTCTTTCTTCATTTGTTTCTTGCTGTTACAGCTAATGAAGATTGAATCTGAAAGACTCAGCAGATGAATTACAGAGTATTTTAACTAAAACCTGGTCAACTGCTTGGAAGACAGCTATGCTCACAAGTATACCACCAACACTCACGTTATTCACTGTGGCCTGGCACCATCGACCTGTCAATCCAAATCCTCACCGTCATTACTGGTGACTGCAATAAAAATGCCTTTGATAAAACGGCTCATTGGTCTAGGGGTATGATTGTCGCTTCGGGTGCGAGAGGTCCCGGGTTCAAATCCCGGACGAGCCCATGTGTAGATCCTTTAACAATCTGAAAGAGGCGGTTCTTGGGCAACAGTTTGGAGTGCAGACCAAGGTGGATGAGTGATAAAGGCAATGGATTGCTAATCCATTGTGCTCTGCACTCGTGGGTTCAGCATCGCACAGCATTTATTCATTTCTTCCTTGGTTAAAAAATCTGTCATTTTAACCGATACATAGATTACCTTCAGACGAGTGTCGTGACCCTTGTGGGGGTCGTAGAGCAAAACTGAGATGGTCAAACAATTTTGTAGGTCAAACCGTTCGGAAGCTACAGCCATTTGTATGAGAAGACTGATTTTCGGGATGTGTCATGTTTTGACAAACATTGTTCTCGCTCTGCCGCATTTCACCAAAGATGCAGAGGTGTGACATCAGCGGTTATGAAGGTTTGAGAAGCATCCAGTGCAAAAAAAGTGACATTTCTAGTTTAAAACAGACAGATTCCAATGGGGATTTTTTATTTTATTCATGTACCGGTGCGTCAATCGGATCAAATGAAATGAGATCCAATTGATTTTGATGTCTACTTTTGAATTTTTTTTATCTACATTAGCTCTTTCTTCATTTGTTTCTTGCTGTTACAGCTAATGAAGATTGAATCTGAAAGATTCAGCAGATGAATTACAGAGTATTTGAACTAAAACCTGGTCAACTGCTTGGAAGACAGCTATGCTCACAAGTATTCCACCAACACTCACGTTATTCACTGTGGCCTGGCACCATCGACCTGTCAATCCAAATCCTCACCGTCATTGCTGGCGACTGCAATAAAAATGCCTTTGATAAAATGGCTCGTTGGTCTAGGGGTATGATTCTCGCTTCGGGTGCGAGAGGTCCCGGGTTCAAATCCCGGACGAGCCCATGTGTAGAGCCTTTAACAATCTGAAATAGGTGGTTCTTGGGCAACAGTTTGGAGTGCAGACCAAGGTGGATGAGTGATAAAGGCAATGGATTGCTAATCCATTGTGCTCTGCACTCGTGGGTTCAGCATCGCACAGCATTTATTAATTTCTTCCTTGGTTAAAAAATCTGTCATTTTAACCGGTACATAGATTACCTTCAGACGAGTGTCGTGACCCTTGTGGGGGTCGTAGAGCAAAACTGAGATGGTCAAACAATTTTGTAGGTCAAACCGTTCGGAAGCTACAGCCATTTGTATGAGAAGACTGATTTTCGGGATGTGTCATGTTTTGACAAACATTGTTCTCGCTCTGCCGCATTTCACCAAAGATGCAGAGGTGTGACATCAGCGGTTATGAAGGTTTGAGAAGCATCCAGTGCAAAAAAAGTGACATTTCTAGTTTAAAACAGACAGACTCCAATGGGGATTTTTTATTTTATTCATGTACCGGTGCGTCAATCGGATCAAATGAAATGAGATCCAATTGATTTTGATGTCTACTTTTTAATTTTTTTAATCTACATTAGCTCTTTCTTCATTTGTTTCTTGCTGTTACAGCTAATGAAGATTGAATCTGAAAGACTCAGCAGATGAATTACAGAGTATTTTAACTAAAACCTGGTCAACTGCTTGGAAGACAGCTATGCTCACAAGTATACCACCAACACTCACGTTATTCACTGTGGCCTGGCACCATCGACCTGTCAATCCAAATCCTCACCGTCATTGCTGGCGACTGCAATAAAAATGCCTTTGATAAAATGGCTCGTTGGTCTAGGGGTATGATTCTCGCTTCGGGTGCGAGAGGTCCCGGGTTCAAATCCCGGACGAGCCCATGTGTAGAGCCTTTAACAATCTGAAAGAGGCGGTTCTTGGGCAACAGTTTGGAGTGCAGACCAAGGTGGATGAGTGATAAAGGCAATGGATTGCTAATCCATTGTGCTCTGCACTCATGGGTTCAGCATCGCACAGCATTTATTCATTTCTTCCTTGGTTAAAAAATCTGTCATTTTAACCGGTACATAGATTACCTTCAGACGAGTGTCGTGACCCTTGTGGGGGTCGTAGAGCAAAACTGAGATGGTCAAACAATTTTGTAGGTCAAACCGTTCGGAAGCTACAGCCATTTGTATGAGAAGACTGATTTTCGGGATGTGTCATGTTTTGACAAACATTGTTCTCGCTCTGCCGCATTTCACCAAAGATGCAGAGGTGTGACATCAGCGGTTATGAAGGTTTGAGAAGCATCCAGTGCAAAAAAAGTGACATTTCTAGTTTAAAACAGACAGATTCCAATGGGGATTTTTTATTTTATTCATGTACCGGTGCGTCAATCGGATCAAATGAAATGAGATCCAATTGATTTTGATGTCTACTTTTGAATTTGTTTAATCTACATTAGCTCTTTCTTCATTTGTTTCTTGCTGTTACAGCTAATGAAGATTGAATCTGAAAGACTCAGCAGATGAATTACAGAGTATTTTAACTAAAACCTGGTCAACTGCTTGGAAGACAGCTATGCTCACAAGTATACCACCAACACTCACGTTATTCACTGTGGCCTGGCACCATCGACCTGTCAATCCAAATCCTCACCGTCATTACTGGTGACTGCAATAAAAATGCCTTTGATAAAACGGCTCATTGGTCTAGGGGTATGATTGTCGCTTCGGGTGCGAGAGGTCCCGGGTTCAAATCCCAGACGAGCCCATGTGTAGATCCTTTAACAATCTGAAAGAGGCGGTTCTTGGGCAACAGTTTGGAGTGCAGACCAAGGTGGATGAGTGATAAAGGCAATGGATTGCTAATCCATTGTGCTCTGCACTCGTGGGTTCAGCATCGCACAGCATTTATTCATTTCTTCCTTGGTTAAAAAATCTGTCATTTTAACCGGTACATAGATTACCTTCAGACGAGTGTCGTGACCCTTGTGGGGGTCGTAGAGCAAAACTGAGATGGTCAAACAATTTTGTAGGTCAAACCGTTCGGAAGCTACAGCCATTTGTATGAGAAGACTGATTTTCGGGATGTGTCATGTTTTGACAAACATTGTTCTCGCTCTGCCGCATTTCACCAAAGATGCAGAGGTGTGACATCAGCGGTTATGAAGGTTTGAGAAGCATCCAGTGCAAAAAAAGTGACATTTCTAGTTTAAAACAGACAGATTCCAATGGGGATTTTTTATTTTATTCATGTACCGGTGCGTCAATCGGATCAAATGAAATGAGATCCAATTGATTTTGATGTCTACTTTTGAATTTGTTTAATCTACATTAGCTCTTTCTTCATTTGTTTCTTGCTGTTACAGCTAATGAAGATTGAATCTGAAAGACTCAGCAGATGAATTACAGAGTATTTTAACTAAAACCTGGTCAACTGCTTGGAAGACAGCTATGCTCACAAGTATACCACCAACACTCACGTTATTCACTGTGGCCTGGCACCATCGACCTGTCAATCCAAATCCTCACCGTCATTACTGGTGACTGCAATAAAAATGCCTTTGATAAAACGGCTCATTGGTCTAGGGGTATGATTGTCGCTTCGGGTGCGAGAGGTCCCGGGTTCAAATCCCGGACGAGCCCATGTGTAGATCCTTTAACAATCTGAAAGAGGCGGTTCTTGGGCAACAGTTTGGAGTGCAGACCAAGGTGGATGAGTGATAAAGGCAATGGATTGCTAATCCATTGTGCTCTGCACTCGTGGGTTCAGCATCGCACAGCATTTATTCATTTCTTCCTTGGTTAAAAAATCTGTCATTTTAACCGATACATAGATTACCTTCAGACGAGTGTCGTGACCCTTGTGGGGGTCGTAGAGCAAAACTGAGATGGTCAAACAATTTTGTAGGTCAAACCGTTCGGAAGCTACAGCCATTTGTATGAGAAGACTGATTTTCGGGATGTGTCATGTTTTGACAAACATTGTTCTCGCTCTGCCGCATTTCACCAAAGATGCAGAGGTGTGACATCAGCGGTTATGAAGGTTTGAGAAGCATCCAGTGCAAAAAAAGTGACATTTCTAGTTTAAAACAGACAGATTCCAATGGGGATTTTTTATTTTATTCATGTACCGGTGCGTCAATCGGATCAAATGAAATGAGATCCAATTGATTTTGATGTCTACTTTTGAATTTTTTTTATCTACATTAGCTCTTTCTTCATTTGTTTCTTGCTGTTACAGCTAATGAAGATTGAATCTGAAAGATTCAGCAGATGAATTACAGAGTATTTGAACTAAAACCTGGTCAACTGCTTGGAAGACAGCTATGCTCACAAGTATTCCACCAACACTCACGTTATTCACTGTGGCCTGGCACCATCGACCTGTCAATCCAAATCCTCACCGTCATTGCTGGCGACTGCAATAAAAATGCCTTTGATAAAATGGCTCGTTGGTCTAGGGGTATGATTCTCGCTTCGGGTGCGAGAGGTCCCGGGTTCAAATCCCGGACGAGCCCATGTGTAGAGCCTTTAACAATCTGAAATAGGTGGTTCTTGGGCAACAGTTTGGAGTGCAGACCAAGGTGGATGAGTGATAAAGGCAATGGATTGCTAATCCATTGTGCTCTGCACTCGTGGGTTCAGCATCGCACAGCATTTATTAATTTCTTCCTTGGTTAAAAAATCTGTCATTTTAACCGGTACATAGATTACCTTCAGACGAGTGTCGTGACCCTTGTGGGGGTCGTAGAGCAAAACTGAGATGGTCAAACAATTTTGTAGGTCAAACCGTTCGGAAGCTACAGCCATTTGTATGAGAAGACTGATTTTCGGGATGTGTCATGTTTTGACAAACATTGTTCTCGCTCTGCCGCATTTCACCAAAGATGCAGAGGTGTGACATCAGCGGTTATGAAGGTTTGAGAAGCATCCAGTGCAAAAAAAGTGACATTTCTAGTTTAAAACAGACAGATTCCAATGGGGATTTTTTATTTTATTCATGTACCGGTGCGTCAATCGGATCAAATGAAATGAGATCCAATTGATTTTGATGTCTACTTTTGAATTTTTTTAATCTACATTAGCTCTTTCTTCATTTGTTTCTTGCTGTTACAGCTAATGAAGATTGAATCTGAAAGATTCAGCAGATGAATTACAGAGTATTTGAACTAAAACCTGGTCAACTGCTTGGAAGACAGCTATGCTCACAAGTATACCACCAACACTCACGTTATTCACTGTGGCCTGGCACCATCGACCTGTCAATCCAAATCCTCACCGTCATTGCTGGCGACTGCAATAAAAATGCCTTTGATAAAATGGCTCGTTGGTCTAGGGGTATGATTCTCGCTTCGGGTGCGAGAGGTCCCGGGTTCAAATCCCGGACGAGCCCATGTGTAGAGCCTTTAACAATCTGAAATAGGCGGTTCTTGGGCAACAGTTTGGAGTGCAGACCAAGGTGGATGAGTGATAAAGGCAATGGATTGCTAATCCATTGTGCTCTGCACTCGTGGGTTCAGCATCGCACAGCATTTATTAATTTCTTCCTTGGTTAAAAAATCTGTCATTTTAACCGGTACATAGATTACCTTCAGACGAGTGTCGTGACCCTTGTGGGGGTCGTAGAGCAAAACTGAGATGGTCAAACAATTTTGTAGGTCAAACCGTTCGGAAGCTACAGCCATTTGTATGAGAAGACTGATTTTCGGGATGTGTCATGTTTTGACAAACATTGTTCTCGCTCTGCCGCATTTCACCAAAGATGCAGAGGTGTGACATCAGCGGTTATGAAGGTTTGAGAAGCATCCAGTGCAAAAAAAGTGACATTTCTAGTTTAAAACAGACAGATTCCAATGGGGATTTTTTATTTTATTCATGTACCGGTGCGTCAATCGGATCAAATGAAATGAGATCCAATTGATTTTGATGTCTACTTTTTAATTTTTTTAATCTACATTAGCTCTTTCTTCATTTGTTTCTTGCTGTTACAGCTAATGAAGATTGAATCTGAAAGATTCAGCAGATGAATTACAGAGTATTTGAACTAAAACCTGGTCAACTGCTTGGAAGACAGCTATGCTCACAAGTATACCACCAACACTCACGTTATTCACTGTGGCCTGGCACCATCGACCTGTCAATCCAAATCCTCACCGTCATTGCTGGCGACTGCAATAAAAATGCCTTTGATAAAATGGCTCGTTGGTCTAGGGGTATGATTCTCGCTTCGGGTGCGAGAGGTCCCGGGTTCAAATCCCGGACGAGCCCATGTGTAGAGCCTTTAACAATCTGAAATAGGCGGTTCTTGGGCAACAGTTTGGAGTGCAGACCAAGGTGGATGAGTGATAAAGGCAATGGATTGCTAATCCATTGTGCTCTGCACTCGTGGGTTCAGCATCGCACAGCATTTATTAATTTCTTCCTTGGTTAAAAAATCTGTCATTTTAACCGGTACATAGATTACCTTCAGACGAGTGTCGTGACCCTTGTGGGGGTCGTAGAGCAAAACTGAGATGGTCAAACAATTTTGTAGGTCAAACCGTTCGGAAGCTACAGCCATTTGTATGAGAAGACTGATTTTCGGGATGTGTCATGTTTTGACAAACATTGTTCTCGCTCTGCCGCATTTCACCAAAGATGCAGAGGTGTGACATCAGCGGTTATGAAGGTTTGAGAAGCATCCAGTGCAAAAAAAGTGACATTTCTAGTTTAAAACAGACAGATTCCAATGGGGATTTTTTATTTTATTCATGTACCGGTGCGTCAATCGGATCAAATGAAATGAGATCCAATTGATTTTGATGTCTACTTTTTAATTTTTTTAATCTACATTAGCTCTTTCTTCATTTGTTTCTTGCTGTTACAGCTAATGAAGATTGAATCTGAAAGACTCAGCAGATGAATTACAGAGTATTTTAACTAAAACCTGGTCAACTGCTTGGAAGACAGCTATGCTCACAAGTATACCACCAACACTCACGTTATTCACTGTGGCCTGGCACCATCGACCTGTCAATCCAAATCCTCACCGTCATTGCTGGCGACTGCAATAAAAATGCCTTTGATAAAATGGCTCGTTGGTCTAGGGGAATGATTCTCGCTTCGGGTGCGAGAGGTCCCGGGTTCAAATCCCGGACGAGCCCATGTGTAGAGCCTTTAACAATCTGAAAGAGGCGGTTCTTGGGCAACAGTTTGGAGTGCAGACCAAGGTGGATGAGTGATAAAGGCAATGGATTAGCAATCCATTGTGCTCTGCACTCGTGGGTTCAGCATCGCACAGCATTTATTCATTTCTTCCTTGGTTAAAAAATCTTTCATTTTAACCGGTACATAGATTACCTTCAGACGAGTGTCGTGACCCTTGTGGGGGTCGTAGAGCAAAACTGAGTACGACATTGTGTTTGTGAGAGTCTCCCCTTTCCATGGAATGGTCAAACAATTTTGTAGGTCAAACCGTTCGGAAGCTACAGCCATTTGTATGAGAAGACTGATTTTCGGGATGTGTCATGTTTTGACAAACATTGTTCTCGCTCTGCCGCATTTCACCAAAGATGCAGAGGTGTGACATCAGCGGTTATGAAGGTTTGAGAAGCATCCAGTGCAAAAAAAGTGACATTTCTAGTTTAAAACAGACAGATTCCAATGGGGATTTTTTATTTTATTCATGTACCGGTGCGTCAATCGGATCAAATGAAATGAGATCCAATTGATTTTGATGTCTACTTTTGAATTTTTTTAATCTACATTAGCTCTTTCTTCATTTGTTTCTTGCTGTTACAGCTAATGAAGATTGAATCTGAAAGACTCAGCAGATGAATTACAGAGTATTTTAACTAAAACCTGGTCAACTGCTTGGAAGACAGCTATGCTCACAAGTATACCACCAACACTCACGTTATTCACTGTGGCCTGGCACCATCGACCTGTCAATCCAAATCCTCACCGTCATTACTGGTGACTGCAATAAAAATGCCTTTGATAAAACGGCTCGTTGGTCTAGGGGTATGATTCTCGCTTCGGGTGCAAGAGGTCCCGGGTTCAAATCCTGGACGAGCCCATGTGTAGAGCCTTTAACAATCTGAAAGAGGCGGTTCTTGGGCAACAGTTTGGAGTGCAGACCAAGGTGGATGAGTGATAAAGGCAATGGATTGCTAATCCATTGTGCTCTGCACTCGTGGGTTCAGCATCGCACAGCATTTATTCATTTCTTCCTTGGTTAAAAAATCTGTCATTTTAACCGATACATAGATTACCTTCAGACGAGTGTCGTGACCCTTGTGGGGGTCGTAGAGCAAAACTGAGATGGTCAAACAATTTTGTAGGTCAAACCGTTCGGAAGCTACAGCCATTTGTATGAGAAGACTGATTTTCGGGATGTGTCATGTTTTGACAAACATTGTTCTCGCTCTGCCGCATTTCACCAAAGATGCAGAGGTGTGACATCAGCGGTTATGAAGGTTTGAGAAGCATCCAGTGCAAAAAAAGTGACATTTCTAGTTTAAAACAGACAGATTCCAATGGGGATTTTTTATTTTATTCATGTCCCGGTGCGTCAATCGGATCAAATGAAATGAGATCCAATTGATTTTGATGTCTACTTTTTAATTTTTTTAATCTACATTAGCTCTTTCTTCATTTGTTTCTTGCTGTTACAGCTAATGAAGATTGAATCTGAAAGACTCAGCAGATGAATTACAGAGTATTTGAACTAAAACCTGGTCAACTGCTTGGAAGACAGCTATGCTCACAAGTATACCACCAACACTCACGTTATACACTGTGGCCTGGCACCATTGACCTGTCAATCCAAATCCTCACCGTCATTACTGGTGACTGCAATAAAAATGCCTTTGATAAAACGGCTCGTTGGTCTAGGGGTATGATTCTCGCTTCGGGTGCGAGAGGTCCCGGGTTCAAATCGCGGACGAGCCCATGTGTAGAGCCTTTAACAATCTGAAATAGGCGGTTCTTGGGCAACAGTTTGGAGTGCAGACCAAGGTGGATGAGTGATAAAGGCAATGGATTGCTAATCCATTGTGCTCTGCACTCGTGGGTTCAGCATCGCACAGCATTTATTAATTTCTTCCTTGGTTAAAAAATCTGTCATTTTAACCGGTACATAGATTACCTTCAGACGAGTGTCGTGACCCTTGTGGGGGTCGTAGAGCAAAACTGAGATGGTCAAACAATTTTGTAGGTCAAACCGTTCGGAAGCTACAGCCATTTGTATGAGAAGACTGATTTTCGGGATGTGTCATGTTTTGAAAAACATTGTTCTCGCTCTGCCGCATTTCACCAAAGATGCAGAGGTGTGACATCAGCGGTTATGAAGGTTTGAGAAGCATCCAGTGCAAAAAAAGTGACATTTCTAGTTTAAAACAGACAGATTCCAATGGGGATTTTTTATTTTATTCATGTACCGGTGCGTCAATCGGATCAAATGAAATGAGATCCAATTGATTTTGATGTCTACTTTTTAATTTTTTTAATCTACATTAGCTCTTTCTTCATTTGTTTCTTGCTGTTACAGCTAATGAAGATTGAATCTGAAAGACTCAGCAGATGAATTACAGAGTATTTGAACTAAAACCTGGTCAACTGCTTGGAAGACAGCTATGCTCACAAGTATACCACCAACACTCACGTTATTCACTGTGGCCTGGCACCATCGACCTGTCAATCCAAATCCTCACGTCATTACTGGTGACTGCAATAAAAATGCCTTTGATAAAACGGCTTGTTGGTCTAGGGGTATGATTCTCGCTTCGGGTGCGAGAGTTCCCGGGTTCAAATCCCGGACGAGCTCATGTGTAGAGCCTTTAACAATCTGAAAGAGGCGGTTCTTGGGCAACAGTTTGGAGTGCAGACCAAGGTGGATGAGTGATAAAGGCAATGGATTGCTAATCCATTGTGCTCTGCACTCGTGGGTTCAGCATCGCACAGCATTTATTCATTTCTTCCTTGGTTAAAAAATCTGTCATTTTAACCGGTACATAGATTACCTTCAGACGAGTGTCGTGACCCTTGTGGGGGTCGTAGAGCAAAACTGAGATGGTCAAACAATTTTGTAGGTCAAACCGTTCGGAAGCTACAGCCATTTGTATGAGAAGACTGATTTTCGGGATGTGTCATGTTTTGACAAACATTGTTCTCGCTCTGCCGCATTTCACCAAAGATGCAGAGGTGTGACATCAGCGGTTATGAAGGTTTGAGAAGCATCCAGTGCAAAAAAAGTGACATTTCTAGTTTAAAACAGACAGATTCCAATGGGGATTTTTTATTTTATTCATGTACCGGTGCGTCAATCGGATCAAATGAAATGAGATCCAATTGATTTTGATGTCTACTTTTTAATTTTTTTAATCTACATTAGCTCTTTCTTCATTTGTTTCTTGCTGTTACAGCTAATGAAGATTGAATCTGAAAGACTCAGCAGATGAATTACAGAGTATTTGAACTAAAACCTGGTCAACTGCTTGGAAGACAGCTATGCTCACAAGTATACCACCAACACTCACGTTATTCACTGTGGCCTGGCACCATCGACCTGTCAATCCAAATCCTCACCGTCATTACTGGTGACTGCAATAAAAATGCCTTTGATAAAACGGCTCGTTGGTCTAGGGGTATGATTCTCGCTTCGGGTGCGAGAGTTCCCGGGTTCAAATCCCGGACGAGCCCATGTGTAGAGCCTTTAACAATCTGAAAGAGGCGGTTCTTGGGCAACAGTTTGGAGTGCAGACCAAGGTGGATGAGTGATAAAGGCAATGGATTGCTAATCCATTGTGCTCTGCACTCGTGGGTTCAGCATCGCACAGCATTTATTCATTTCTTCCTTGGTTAAAAAATCTGTCATTTTAACCGGTACATAGATTACCTTCAGACGAGTGTCGTGACCCTTGTGGGGGTCGTAGAGCAAAACTGAGATGGTCAAACAATTTTGTAGGTCAAACCGTTCGGAAGCTACAGCCATTTGTATGAGAAGACTGATTTTCGGGATGTGTCATGTTTTGACAAACATTGTTCTCGCTCTGCCGCATTTCACCAAAGATGCAGAGGTGTGACATCAGCGGTTATGAAGGTTTGAGAAGCATCCAGTGCAAAAAAAGTGACATTTCTAGTTTAAAACAGACAGATTCCAATGGGGATTTTTTATTTTATTCATGTACCGGTGCGTCAATCGGATCAAATGAAATGAGATCCAATTGATTTTGATGTCTACTTTTTAATTTTTTTAATCTACATTAGCTCTTTCTTCATTTGTTTCTTGCTGTTACAGCTAATGAAGATTGAATCTGAAAGACTCAGCAGATGAATTACAGAGTATTTGAACTAAAACCTGGTCAACTGCTTGGAAGACAGCTATGCTCACAAGTATACCACCAACACTCACGTTATTCACTGTGGCCTGGCACCATCGACCTGTCAATCCAAATCCTCACCGTCATTGCTGGCGACTGCAATAAAAATGCCTTTGATAAAATGGCTCGTTGGTCTAGGGGTATGATTCTCACTTCGGGTGCGAGAGGTCCAGGGTTCAAATCCCGGACGAGCCCATGTGTAGAGCCTTTAACAATCTGAAAGAGGCGGTTCTTGGGCAACAGTTTGGAGTGCAGACCAAGGTGGATGAGTGATAAAGGCAATGGATTGCTAATCCATTGTGCTCTGCACTCGTGGGTTCAGCATCGCACAGCATGTATTAATTTCTTCCTTGGTTAAAAAATCTGTCATTTTAACCGGTACATAGATTACCTTCAGACGAGTGTCGTGACCCTTGTGGGGGTCATAGAGCAAAACTGAGAACGACATTGTGTTTGTGAGAGTCTCCCCTTTCCATGGAATGGTCAAACAATTTTGTAGGTCAAACCGTTCGGAAGCTACAGCCATTTGTATGAGAAGACTGATTTTCGGGATGTGTCATGTTTTGACAAACATTGTTCTCGCTCTGCCGCATTTCACCAAAGATGCAGAGGTGTGACATCAGCGGTTATGAAGGTTTGAGAAGCATCCAGTGCAAAAAAAGTGACATTTCTAGTTTAAAACAGACAGATTCCGATGGGGATTTTTTATTTTATTCATGTACCGGTGCGTCAATCGGATCAAATGAAATGAGATCCAATTAATTTTGATGTCTACTTTTGAATTTTTTTAATCTACATTAGCTCTTTCTTCATTTGTTTCTTGCTGTTACAGCTAATGAAGATTGAATCTGAAAGATTCAGCAGATGAATTACAGAGTATTTGAACTAAAACCTGGTCAACTGCTTGGAAGACAGCTATGCTCACAAGTATACCACCAACACTCACGTTATTCACTGTGGCCTGGCACCATCGACCTGTCAATCCAAATCCTCACCGTCATTGCTGGCGACTGCAATAAAAATGCCTTTGATAAAATGGCTCGTTGGTCTAGGGGTATGATTCTCGCTTCGGGTGCGAGAGGTCCCGGGTTCAAATCCCGGACGAGCCCATGTGTAGAGCCTTTAACAATCTGAAATAGGCGGTTCTTGGGCAACAGTTTGGAGTGCAGACCAAGGTGGATGAGTGATAAAGGCAATGGATTGCTAATCCATTGTGCTCTGCACTCGTGGGTTCAGCATCGCACAGCATTTATTCATTTCTTCCTTGGTTAAAAAATCTGTCATTTTAACCGGTACATAGATTACCTTCAGACGAGTGTCGTGACCCTTGTGGGGGTCGTAGAGCAAAACTGAGATGGTCAAACAATTTTGTAGGTCAAACCGTTCGGAAGCTACAGCCATTTGTATGAGAAGACTGATTTTCGGGATGTGTCATGTTTTGACAAACATTGTTCTCGCTCTGCCGCATTTCACCAAAGATGCAGAGGTGTGACATCAGCGGTTATGAAGGTTTGAGAAGCATCCAGTGCAAAAAAAGTGACATTTCTAGTTTAAAACAGACAGATTCCAATGGGGATTTTTTATTTTATTCATGTACCGGTGCGTCAATCGGATCAAATGAAATGAGATCCAATTGATTTTGATGTCTACTTTTTAATTTTTTTAATCTACATTAGCTCTTTCTTCATTTGTTTCTTGCTGTTACAGCTAATGAAGATTGAATCTGAAAGACTCAGCAGATGAATTACAGAGTATTTGAACTAAAACCTGGTCAACTGCTTGGAAGACAGCTATGCTCACAAGTATACCACCAACACTCACGTTATTCACTGTGGCCTGGCACCATCGACCTGTCAATCCAAATCCTCACCGTCATTGCTGGCGACTGCAATAAAAATGCCTTTGATAAAATGGCTCGTTGGTCTAGGGGTATGATTCTCACTTCGGGTGCGAGAGGTCCAGGGTTCAAATCCCGGACGAGCCCATGTGTAGAGCCTTTAACAATCTGAAAGAGGCGGTTCTTGGGCAACAGTTTGGAGTGCAGACCAAGGTGGATGAGTGATAAAGGCAATGGATTGCTAATCCATTGTGCTCTGCACTCGTGGGTTCAGCATCGCACAGCATGTATTAATTTCTTCCTTGGTTAAAAAATCTGTCATTTTAACCGGTACATAGATTACCTTCAGACGAGTGTCATGACCCTTGTGGGGGTCATAGAGCAAAACTGAGAACGACATTGTGTTTGTGAGAGTCTCCCCTTTCCATGGAATGGTCAAACAATTTTGTAGGTCAAACCGTTCGGAAGCTACAGCCATTTGTATGAGAAGACTGATTTTCGGGATGTGTCATGTTTTGACAAACATTGTTCTCGCTCTGCCGCATTTCACCAAAGATGCAGAGGTGTGACATCAGCGGTTATGAAGGTTTGAGAAGCATCCAGTGCAAAAAAAGTGACATTTCTAGTTTAAAACAGACAGATTCCGATGGGGATTTTTTATTTTATTCATGTACCGGTGCGTCAATCGGATCAAATGAAATGAGATCCAATTAATTTTGATGTCTACTTTTGAATTTTTTTAATCTACATTAGCTCTTTCTTCATTTGTTTCTTGCTGTTACAGCTAATGAAGATTGAATCTGAAAGATTCAGCAGATGAATTACAGAGTATTTGAACTAAAACCTGGTCAACTGCTTGGAAGACAGCTATGCTCACAAGTATACCACCAACACTCACGTTATTCACTGTGGCCTGGCACCATCGACCTGTCAATCCAAATCCTCACCGTCATTACTGGAGACTGCAATAAAAATGCCTTTGATAAAACGGCTCGTTGGTCTAGGGGTATGATTCTCGCTTCGGGTGCGAGAGGTCCCGGGTTCAAATCCTGGACGAGCCCATGTGTAGAGCCTTTAACAATCTGAAAGAGGCGGTTCTTGGGCAACAGTTTGGAGTGCAGACCAAGGTGGATGAGTGATAAAGGCAATGGATTGCTAATCCATTGTGCTCTGCACTCGTGGGTTCAGCATCGCACAGCATTTATTCATTTCTTCCTTGGTTAAAAAATCTGTCATTTTAACCGGTACATAGATTACCTTCAGACGAGTGTCGTGACCCTTGTGGGGGTCGTAGAGCAAAACTGAGATGGTCAAACAATTTTGTAGGTCAAACCGTTCGGAAGCTACAGCCATTTGTATGAGAAGACTGATTTTCGGGATGTGTCATGTTTTGACAAACATTGTTCTCGCTCTGCCGCATTTCACCAAAGATGCAGAGGTGTGACATCAGCGGTTATGAAGGTTTGAGAAGCATCCAGTGCAAAAAAAGTGACATTTCTAGTTTAAAACAGACAGATTCCAATGGGGATTTTTTATTTTATTCATGTACCGGTGCGTCAATCGGATCAAATGAAATGAGATCCAATTGATTTTGATGTCTACTTTTTAATTTTTTTAATCTACATTAGCTCTTTCTTCATTTGTTTCTTGCTGTTACAGCTAATGAAGATTGAATCTGAAAGACTCAGCAGATGAATTACAGAGTATTTGAACTAAAACCTGGTCAACTGCTTGGAAGACAGCTATGCTCACAAGTATACCACCAACACTCACGTTATTCACTGTGGCCTGGCACCATCGACCTGTCAATCCAAATCCTCACCGTCATTGCTGGCGACTGCAATAAAAATGCCTTTGATAAAACGGCTCGTTGGTCTAGGGGTATGATTCTCACTTCGGGTGCGAGAGGTCCAGGGTTCAAATCCCGGACGAGCCCATGTGTAGAGCCTTTAACAATCTGAAAGAGGCGGTTCTTGGGCAACAGTTTGGAGTGCAGACCAAGGTGGATGAGTGATAAAGGCAATGGATTGCTAATCCATTGTGCTCTGCACTCGTGGGTTCAGCATCGCACAGCATGTATTAATTTCTTCCTTGGTTAAAAAATCTGTCATTTTAACCGGTACATAGATTACCTTCAGACGAGTGTCGTGACCCTTGTGGGGGTCATAGAGCAAAACTGAGAACGACATTGTGTTTGTGAGAGTCTCCCCTTTCCATGGAATGGTCAAACAATTTTGTAGGTCAAACCGTTCGGAAGCTACAGCCATTTGTATGAGAAGACTGATTTTCGGGATGTGTCATGTTTTGACAAACATTGTTCTCGCTCTGCCGCATTTCACCAAAGATGCAGAGGTGTGACATCAGCGGTTATGAAGGTTTGAGAAGCATCCAGTGCAAAAAAAGTGACATTTCTAGTTTAAAACAGACAGATTCCGATGGGGATTTTTTATTTTATTCATGTACCGGTGCGTCAATCGGATCAAATGAAATGAGATCCAATTAATTTTGATGTCTACTTTTGAATTTTTTGAATCTACATTAGCTCTTTCTTCATTTGTTTCTTGCTGTTACAGCTAATGAAGATTGAATCTGAAAGATTCAGCAGATGAATTACAGAGTATTTGAACTAAAACCTGGTCAACTGCTTGGAAGACAGCTATGCTCACAAGTATACCACCAACACTCACGTTATTCACTGTGGCCTGGCACCATCGACCTGTCAATCCAAATCCTCACCGTCATTGCTGGCGACTGCAATAAAAATGCCTTTGATAAAATGGCTCGTTGGTCTAGGGGTATGATTCTCGCTTCGGGTGCGAGAGGTCCCGGGTTCAAATCCCGGACGAGCCCATGTGTAGAGCCTTTAACAATCTGAAATAGGCGGTTCTTGGGCAACAGTTTGGAGTGCAGACCAAGGTGGATGAGTGATAAAGGCAATGGATTGCTAATCCATTGTGCTCTGCACTCGTGGGTTCAGCATCGCACAGCATTTATTCATTTCTTCCTTGGTTAAAAAATCTGTCATTTTAACCGGTACATAGATTACCTTCAGACGAGTGTCGTGACCCTTGTGGGGGTCGTAGAGCAAAACTGAGATGGTCAAACAATTTTGTAGGTCAAACCGTTCGGAAGCTACAGCCATTTGTATGAGAAGACTGATTTTCGGGATGTGTCATGTTTTGACAAACATTGTTCTCGCTCTGCCGCATTTCACCAAAGATGCAGAGGTGTGACATCAGCGGTTATGAAGGTTTGAGAAGCATCCAGTGCAAAAAAAGTGACATTTCTAGTTTAAAACAGACAGATTCCAATGGGGATTTTTTATTTTATTCATGTACCGGTGCGTCAATCGGATCAAATGAAATGAGATCCAATTGATTTTGATGTCTACTTTTTAATTTTTTTAATCTACATTAGCTCTTTCTTCATTTGTTTCTTGCTGTTACAGCTAATGAAGATTGAATCTGAAAGACTCAGCAGATGAATTACAGAGTATTTGAACTAAAACCTGGTCAACTGCTTGGAAGACAGCTATGCTCACAAGTATACCACCAACACTCACGTTATTCACTGTGGCCTGGCACCATCGACCTGTCAATCCAAATCCTCACCGTCATTGCTGGCGACTGCAATAAAAATGCCTTTGATAAAATGGCTCGTTGGTCTAGGGGTATGATTCTCACTTCGGGTGCGAGAGGTCCAGGGTTCAAATCCCGGACGAGCCCATGTGTAGAGCCTTTAACAATCTGAAAGAGGCGGTTCTTGGGCAACAGTTTGGAGTGCAGACCAAGGTGGATGAGTGATAAAGGCAATGGATTGCTAATCCATTGTGCTCTGCACTCGTGGGTTCAGCATCGCACAGCATGTATTAATTTCTTCCTTGGTTAAAAAATCTGTCATTTTAACCGGTACATAGATTACCTTCAGACGAGTGTCGTGACCCTTGTGGGGGTCATAGAGCAAAACTGAGAACGACATTGTGTTTGTGAGAGTCTCCGCTTTCCATGGAATGGTCAAACAATTTTGTAGGTCAAACCGTTCGGAAGCTACAGCCATTTGTATGAGAAGACTGATTTTCGGGATGTGTCATGTTTTGACAAACATTGTTCTCGCTCTGCCGCATTTCACCAAAGATGCAGAGGTGTGACATCAGCGGTTATGAAGGTTTGAGAAGCATCCAGTGCAAAAAAAGTGACATTTCTAGTTTAAAACAGACAGATTCCGATGGGGATTTTTTATTTTATTCATGTACCGGTGCGTCAATCGGATCAAATGAAATGAGATCCAATTAATTTTGATGTCTACTTTTGAATTTTTTTAATCTACATTAGCTCTTTCTTCATTTGTTTCTTGCTGTTACAGCTAATGAAGATTGAATCTGAAAGATTCAGCAGATGAATTACAGAGTATTTGAACTAAAACCTGGTCAACTGCTTGGAAGACAGCTATGCTCACAAGTATACCACCAACACTCACGTTATTCACTGTGGCCTGGCACCATCGACCTGTCAATCCAAATCCTCACCGTCATTGCTGGCGACTGCAATAAAAATGCCTTTGATAAAATGGCTCGTTGGTCTAGGGGTATGATTCTCGCTTCGGGTGCGAGAGGTCCCGGGTTCAAATCCCGGACGAGCCCATGTGTAGAGCCTTTAACAATCTGAAATAGGCGGTTCTTGGGCAACAGTTTGGAGTGCAGACCAAGGTGGATGAGTGATAAAGGCAATGGATTGCTAATCCATTGTGCTCTGCACTCGTGGGTTCAGCATCGCACAGCATTTATTCATTTCTTCCTTGGTTAAAAAATCTGTCATTTTAACCGGTACATAGATTACCTTCAGACGAGTGTCGTGACCCTTGTGGGGGTCGTAGAGCAAAACTGAGATGGTCAAACAATTTTGTAGGTCAAACCGTTCGGAAGCTACAGCCATTTGTATGAGAAGACTGATTTTCGGGATGTGTCATGTTTTGACAAACATTGTTCTCGCTCTGCCGCATTTCACCAAAGATGCAGAGGTGTGACATCAGCGGTTATGAAGGTTTGAGAAGCATCCAGTGCAAAAAAAGTGACATTTCTAGTTTAAAACAGACAGATTCCAATGGGGATTTTTTATTTTATTCATGTACCGGTGCGTCAATCGGATCAAATGAAATGAGATCCAATTGATTTTGATGTCTACTTTTTAATTTTTTTAATCTACATTAGCTCTTTCTTCATTTGTTTCTTGCTGTTACAGCTAATGAAGATTGAATCTGAAAGACTCAGCAGATGAATTACAGAGTATTTGAACTAAAACCTGGTCAACTGCTTGGAAGACAGCTATGCTCACAAGTATACCACCAACACTCACGTTATTCACTGTGGCCTGTCACCATCGACTGCAATAAAAATGCCTTTGATAAAACGGCTCGTTGCTCTAGGGGTATGATTCTCGCTTCGGGTGCGAGAGGTCCCGGGTTCAAATCCCGGACGAGCCCATGTGTAGAGCCTTTACCAATCTGAAAGAGGCGGTTCTTGGGCAACAGTTTGGAGTGCAGACCAAGGTGGATGAGTGATAAAGGCAATGGATTGCTAATCCATTGTGCTCTGCACTCGTGGGTTCAGCATCGCACAGCATTTATTCATTTCTTCCTTGGTTAAAAAATCTGTCATTTTAACCGGTACATAGATTACCTTCAGACGAGTGTCGTGACCCTTGTGGGGGTCGTAGAGCAAAACTGAGATGGTCAAACAATTTTGTAGGTCAAACCGTTCGGAAGCTACAGCCATTTGTATGAGAAGACTGATTTTCGGGATGTGTCATGTTTTGACAAACATTGTTCTCGCTCTGCCACATTTCACCAAAGATGCAGAGGTGTGACATCAGCGGTTATGAAGGTTTGAGAAGCATCCAGTGCAAAAAAAGTGACATTTCTAGTTTAAAACAGACAGATTCCAATGGGGATTTTTTATTTTATTCATGTACCGGTGCGTCAATCGGATCAAATGAAATGAGATCCAATTAATTTTGATGTCTACTTTTGAATTTTTTTAATCTACATTAGCTCTTTCTTCATTTGTTTCTTGCTGTTACAGCTAATGAAGATTGAATCTGAAAGACTCAGCAGATGAATTACAGAGTATTTGAACTAAAACCTGGTCAACTGCTTGGAAGACAGCTATGCCCACAAGTATACCACCAACACTCACGTTATTCACTGTGGCCTGGCACCATCGACCTGTCAATCCAAATCCTCACCGTCATTACTGGCGACTGAAATAAAAATGCCTTTGATAAAACGGCTCGTTGGTCTAGGGGTATGATTCTCGCTTCGGGTGCGAGAGGTCCCGGTTTCAAATCCCGGACGAGCCCATGTGTAGAGCCTTTAACAATCTGAAAGAGGTGGTTCTTGGGCAACAGTTTGGAGTGCAGACCAAGGTGGATGAGTGATAAAGGCAATGGATTGCTAATCCATTGTGCTCTGCACTCGTGGGTTCAGCATCGCACAGCATTTATTCATTTCTTCCTTGGTTAAAAAATCTGTCATTTTAACCGGTACATAGATTACCTTCAGACGAGTGTCGTGACCCTTGTGGGGGTCGTAGAGCAAAACTGAGATGGTCAAACAATTTTGTAGGTCAAACTGTTCGGAAGCTACAGCCATTTGTATGAGAAGACTGATTTTCGGGATGTGTCATGTTTTGACAAACATTGTTCTCGCTCTGCCGCATTTCACCAAAGATGCAGAGGTGTGACATCAGCGGTTATGAAGGTTTGAGAAGCATCCAGTGCAAAAAAAGTGACATTTCTAGTTTAAAACAGACAGATTCCGATGGGGATTTTTTATTTTATTCATGTACCGGTGCGTCAATCGGATCAAATGAAATGAGATCCAATTAATTTTGATGTCTACTTTTGAATTTTTTTAATCTACATTAGCTCTTTCTTCATTTGTTTCTTGCTGTTACAGCTAATGAAGATTGAATCTGAAAGACTCAGCAGATGAATTACAGAGTATTTGAACTAAAACCTGGTCAACTGCTTGGAAGACAGCTATGCCCACAAGTATACCACCAACACTCACGTTATTCACTGTGGCCTGGCACCATCGACCTGTCAATCCAAATCCTCACCGTCATTACTGGCGACTGCAATAAAAATGCCTTTGATAAAACGGCTCGTTGGTCTAGGGGTATGATTCTCGCTTCGGGTGTGAGAGGTCCTGGGTTCAAATCCCGGACGAGCCCATGTGTAGAGCCTTTAACAATCTGAAAGAGGTGGTTCTTGGGGAACAGTTTGGAGTGCAGACCAAGGTGGATGAGTGATAAAGGCAATGGATTGCTAATCCATTGTGCTCTGCACTCGTGGGTTCAGCATTGCACAGCATTTATTCATTTCTTCCTTGGTTAAAAAATCTATCATTTTAACCGGTACATAGATTACCTTCAGACGAGTGTCGTGACCCTTGTGGGGGTCGTAGAGCAAAACTGAGATGGTCAAACAATTTTGTAGGTCAAACCGTTCGGAAGCTACAGCCATTTGTATGAGAAGACTGATTTTCGGGATGTGTCATGTTTTGACAAACATTGTTCTCGCTCTGCCGCATTTCACCAAAGATGCAGAGGTGTGACATCAGCGGTTATGAAGGTTTGAGAAGCATCCAGTGCAAAAAAAGTGACATTTCTAGTTTAAAACAGACAGATTCCAATGGGGATTTTTTATTTTATTCATGTACCGGTGCGTCAATCGGATCAAATGAAATGAGATCCAATTGATTTTGATGTCTACTTTTGAATTTGTTTAATCTACATTAGCTCTTTCTTCATTTGTTTCTTGCTGTTACAGCTAATGAAGATTGAATCTGAAAGACTCAGCAGATGAATTACAGAGTATTTTAACTAAAACCTGGTCAACTGCTTGGAAGACAGCTATGCTCACAAGTATACCACCAACACTCACGTTATTCACTGTGGCCTGGCACCATCGACCTGTCAATCCAAATCCTCACCGTCATTACTGGTGACTGCAATAAAAATGCCTTTGATAAAACGGCTCGTTGGTCTAGGGGTATGATTCTCGCTTCGGGTGCGAGAGGTCCCGGGTTCAAATCCCGGACGATCCCATGTGTAGATCCTTTAACAATCTGAAAGAGGCGGTTCTTGGGCAACAGTTTGGAGTGCAGACCAAGGTGGATGAGTGATAAAGGCAATGGATTGCTAATCCATTGTGCTCTGCACTCGTGGGTTCAGCATCGCACAGCATTTATTCATTTCTTCCTTGGTTAAAAAATCTTTCATTTTAACCGGTACATAGATTACCTTCAGACGAGTGTCGTGACCCTTGTGGGGGTCGTAGAGCAAAACTGAGATGGTCAAACAATTTTGTAGGTCAAACCGTTCGGAAGCTACAGCCATTTGTATGAGAAGACTGATTTTCGGGATGTGTCATGTTTTGACAAACATTGTTCTCGCTCTGCCGCATTTCACCAAAGATGCAGAGGTGTGACATCAGCGGTTATGAAGGTTTGAGAAGCATCCAGTGCAAAAAAAGTGACATTTCTAGTTTAAAACAGACAGATTCCAATGGGGATTTTTTATTTTATTCATGTACCGGTGCGTCAATCGGATCAAATGAAATGAGATCCAATTGATTTTGATGTCTACTTTTTAATTTTTTTAATCTACATTAGCTCTATCTTCATTTGTTTCTTGCTGTTACAGCTAATGAAGATTGAATCTGAAAGACTCAGCAGATGAATTACAGAGTATTTTAACTAAAACCTGGTCAACTGCTTGGAAGACAGCTATGCTCACAAGTATACCACCAACACTCACGTTATTCACTGTGGCCTGGCACCATCGACCTGTCAATCCAAATCCTCACCGTCATTACTGGTGACTGCAATAAAAATGCCTTTGATAAAACGGCTCGTTGGTCTAGGGGTATGATTCTCGCTTCGGGTGCGAGAGGTCCCGGGTTCAAATCCCGGACGAGCCCATGTGTAGATCCTTTAACAATCTGAAAGAGGCGGTTCTTGGGCAACAGTTTGGAGTGCAGACCAAGGTGGATGAGTGATGAAGGCAATGGATTGCTAATCCATTGTGCTCTGCACTCGTGGGTTCAGCATCGCACAGCATTTATTCATTTCTTCCTTGGTTGAAAAATCTTTCATTTTAACCGGTACATAGATTACCTTCAGACGAGTGTCGTGACCCTTGTGGGGGTCGTAGAGCAAAACTGAGATGGTCAAACAATTTTGTAGGTCAAACCGTTCGGAAGCTACAGCCATTTGTATGAGAATACTGATTTTCGGGATGTGTCATGTTTTGACAAACATTGTTCTCGCTCTGCCGCATTTCACCAAAGATGCAGAGGTGTGACATCAGCGGTTATGAAGGTTTGAGAAGCATCCAGTGCAAAAAAAGTGACATTTCTAGTTTAAAACAGACAGATTCCAATGGGGATTTTTTATTTTATTCATGTACCGGTGCGTCAATCGGATCAAATGAAATGAGATCCAATTGATTTTGATGTCTACTTTTTAATTTTTTTAATCTACATTAGCTCTTTCTTCATTTGTTTCTTGCTGTTACAGCTAATGAAGATTGAATCTGAAAGACTCAGCAGATGAATTACAGAGTATTTGAACTAAAACCTGGTCAACTGCTTGGAAGACAGCTATGCTCACAAGTATACCACCAACACTCACGTTATTCACTGTGGCCTGGCACCATCGACCTGTCAATCCAAATCCTCACCGTCATTACTGGTGACTGCAATAAAAATGCCTTTGATAAAACGGCTCGTTGGTCTAGGGGTATGATTCTCGCTTCGGGTGCGAGAGGTCCCGGGTTCAAATCCCGGACGAGCCCATGTGTAGATCCTTTAACAATCTGAAAGAGGCGGTTCTTGGGCAACAGTTTGGAGTGCAGACCAAGGTGGATGAGTGATAAAGGCAATGGATTGCTAATCCATTGTGCTCTGCACTCGTGGGTTCAGCATCGCACAGCATTTATTCATTTCTTCCTTGGTTAAAAAATCTGTCATTTTAACCGATACATAGATTACCTTCAGACGAGTGTCGTGACCCTTGTGGGGGTCGTAGAGCAAAACTGAGATGGTCAAACAATTTTGTAGGTCAAACCGTTCGGAAGCTACAGCCATTTGTATGAGAAGACTGATTTTCGGGATGTGTCATGTTTTGACAAACATTGTTCTCGCTCTGCCGCATTTCACCAAAGATGCAGAGGTGTGACATCAGCGGTTATGAAGGTTTGAGAAGCATCCAGTGCAAAAAAAGTGACATTTCTAGTTTAACCTGTCTACGATACTGGTTCCCAATTGGGAATCAACCCTCCCACGTGCAGCTGGAACGGTGGCGCATGGAACGCAAAAATATTCTTAAAAATATTTAACCTCCACACATTAACAAGTCCAATAGCTCAAATGAAAGATAAACATCTTGTTCATTTAGCCAGCAAGTCAGATTTCTAAAATGTTTTACGGCGAAAACATAGCACATATATATGTAAAACCACCACCAGACACAGCTCATTTCAATAGCCAAAACATGCAATCAACAAACGCAGGATTAAAAAATAAATCGCTCACTAACCTTTTGAAAATCTTCATCAGATGACAGTAATATGACATATTACACAGTACATATTTTTTTTTTTCAATAATATGCCATTTATATCCATAAATGTCCATTTACAGTGAGTTCACCTTCAGAAATTACTCAAAAACGCCCGCAGGAAATCTATGTAGCGCGGCAAGATAACGTAAAATAGACATCATAAACTTTGACTAAATATACATGTTCTACATATAGTTAGAAAGATACACTGCTTCTTTATACAACCGCTGTGTTAGATTTATTTTTAACGTTACAGAAATCGCACACTATTCCATATTGTGAGACAGCGCTCAGTTCCAAGCTACATTTCCACGTAATGTTGGAGTCAACAGAAACACAGATTTAAGCATAAATATTCCCTTACCTTCGATGGTCTTCGTTCAGAATGTTCTGGAAGGCTTCATACTTACCCAATACATCGTTTGGTTTCAAGTCTTGCGTCTTTGTATTAGCTACTGCTAATAACATCAGCTGAAATGCACCCAAAACGTCCTCTGGTCCGGATAAGTTGCGCATCAAAACTTCAAAATTACACATTATATGTCGACTAAACAGGTCAAACTAAGTGCAGAAGCAAGCTTTATGATGTTTTAGACGTGCAAAACAAACTTCAATTCAATCGCCCATCGTCTGCCCTTCTCTTCAGTGCTGGAAACAAAGGAATGACTGTGACCAATTCGCGCCCATACGCACAGCCTATTCTCTCGTGGCACGCACTAATTTCACTCCCATAGGGTCAATTCTCGCGCGATTTGAACGGTTTGAAGCTCTAATGAAAGAGGACATCTAGCGGAAGAGATAGAAAGTGTCCCCAGAATCATAGCTGGTTGGGAGGGGTGGGGGCATGACGTCAAAGTTGCTCCAACTTTCATGGCCACAGAAACTAGTTTGGAAGAATGCCTGCCCTGTGAGTTCTGCTATACTTACAGACATAATTCCAACGGTTTTAGAATCTTTAGAGTGTTTTCTATCCAATAATAATTTTTATTTGCATATATTAACAATTTTTGAAAGATTTTTTTTCCAGTTTACTAGGGGTACCCAATCTCTCCAAAGGGGGCGTATATCTGCCATATCCTCAACAGGTTAAAACAGACAGATTCCAATGGGGATTTTTTATTTTATTCATGTACCGGTGCGTCAATCGGATCAAATGAAATGAGATCCAATTGATTTTGATGTCTACTTTTTAATTTTTTTAATCTACATTAGCTCTTTCTTCATTTGTTTCTTGCTGTTACAGCTAATGAAGATTGAATCTGAAAGACTCAGCAGATGAATTACAGAGTATTTTAACTAAAACCTGGTCAACTGCTTGGAAGACAGCTATGCTCACAAGTATACCACCAACACTCACGTTATTCACTGTGGCCTGGCACCATCGACCTGTCAATCCAAATCCTCACCGTCATTACTGGTGACTGCAATAAAAATGCCTTTGATAAAACGGCTCGTTGGTCTAGGGGTATGATTCTCGCTTCGGGTGCGAGAGGTCCCGGGTTCAAATCCCGGACGAGCCCATGTGTAGATCCTTTAACAATCTGAAAGAGGCGGTTCTTGGGCAACAGTTTGGAGTGCAGACCAAGGTGGATGAGTGATAAAGGCAATGGATTGCTAATCCATTGTGCTCTGCACTCGTGGGTTCAGCATCGCACAGCATTTATTCATTTCTTCCTTGGTTAAAAAATCTTTCATTTTAACCGGTACATAGATTACCTTCAGACGAGTGTCGTGACCCTTGTGGGGGTCGTAGAGCAAAACTGAGATGGTCAAACAATTTTGTAGGTCAAACCGTTCGGAAGCTACAGCCATTTGTATGAGAAGACTGATTTTCGGGATGTGTCATGTTTTGACAAACATTGTTCTCGCTCTGCCGCATTTCACCAAAGATGCAGAGGTGTGACATCAGCGGTTATGAAGGTTTGAGAAGCATCCAGTGCAAAAAAAGTGACATTTCTAGTTTAAAACAGACAGATTCCAATGGGGATTTTTTATTTTATTCATGTACCGGTGCGTCAATCGGATCAAATGAAATGAGATCCAATTGATTTTGATGTCTACTTTTGAATTTTTTTAATCTACATTAGCTCTTTCTTCATTTGTTTCTTGCTGTTACAGCTAATGAAGATTGAATCTGAAAGATTCAGCAGATGAATTACAGAGTATTTGAACTAAAACCTGGTCAACTGCTTGGAAGACAGCTATGCTCACAAGTATACCACCAACACTCACGTTATTCACTGTGGCCTGGCACCATCGACCTGTCAATCCAAATCCTCACCGTCATTGCTGGCGACTGCAATAAAAATGCCTTTGATAAAATGGCTCGTTGGTCTAGGGGTATGATTCTCGCTTCGGGTGCGAGAGGTCCCGGGTTCAAATCCCGGACGAGCCCATGTGTAGAGCCTTTAACAATCTGAAATAGGCGGTTCTTGGGCAACAGTTTGGAGTGCAGACCAAGGTGGATGAGTGATAAAGGCAATGGATTGCTAATCCATTGTGCTCTGCACTCGTGGGTTCAGCATCGCACAGCATTTATTCATTTCTTCCTTGGTTAAAAAATCTTTCATTTTAACCGGTACATAGATTACCTTCAGACGAGTGTCGTGACCCTTGTGGGGGTCGTAGAGCAAAACTGAGAACGACATTGTGTTTGTGAGAGTCTCCCCTTTCCATGGAATGGTCAAACAATTTTGTAGGTCAAACCGTTCGGAAGCTACAGCCATTTGTATGAGAAGACTGATTTTCGGGATGTGTCATGTTTTGACAAACATTGTTCTCGCTCTGCCGCATTTCACCAAAGATGCAGAGGTGTGACATCAGCGGTTATGAAGGTTTGAGAAGCATCCAGTGCAAAAAAAGTGACATTTCTAGTTTAAAACAGACAGATTCCAATGGGGATTTTTTATTTTATTCATGTACCGGTGCGTCAATCGGATCAAATGAAATGAGATCCAATTGATTTTGATGTCTACTTTTGAATTTTTTTAATCTACATTAGCTCTTTCTTCATTTGTTTCTTGCTGTTACAGCTAATGAAGATTGAATCTGAAAGATTCAGCAGATGAATTACAGAGTATTTGAACTAAAACCTGGTCAACTGCTTGGAAGACAGCTATGCTCACAAGTATACCACCAACACTCACGTTATTCACTGTGGCCTGGCACCATCGACCTGTCAATCCAAATCCTCACCGTCATTGCTGGCGACTGCAATAAAAATGCCTTTGATAAAATGGCTCGTTGGTCTAGGGGTATGATTCTCGCTTCGGGTGCGAGAGGTCCCGGGTTCAAATCCCGGACGAGCCCATGTGTAGAGCCTTTAACAATCTGAAATAGGCGGTTCTTGGGCAACAGTTTGGAGTGCAGACCAAGGTGGATGAGTGATAAAGGCAATGGATTGCTAATCCATTGTGCTCTGCACTCGTGGGTTCAGCATCGCACAGCATTTATTCATTTCTTCCTTGGTTAAAAAATCTTTCATTTTAACCGGTACATAGATTACCTTCAGACGAGTGTCGTGACCCTTGTGGGGGTCGTAGAGCAAAACTGAGAACGACATTGTGTTTGTGAGAGTCTCCCCTTTCCATGGAATGGTCAAACAATTTTGTAGGTCAAACCGTTCGGAAGCTACAGCCATTTGTATGAGAAGACTGATTTTCGGGATGTGTCATGTTTTGACAAACATTGTTCTCGCTCTGCCGCATTTCACCAAAGATGCAGAGGTGTGACATCAGCGGTTATGAAGGTTTGAGAAGCATCCAGTGCAAAAAAAATGACATTTCTAGTTTAAAACAGACAGATTCCAATGGGGATTTTTTATTTTATTCATGTACCGGTGCGTCAATCGGATCAAATGAAATGAGATCCAATTGATTTTGATGTCTACTTTTTAATTTTTTTTATCTACATTAGCTCTTTCTTCATTTGTTTCTTACTGTTACAGCTAATGAAGATTGAATCTGAAAGACTCAGCAGATGAATTACAGAGTATTTGAACTAAAACCTGGTCAACTGCTTGGAAGACAGCTATGCTCACAAGTATACCACCAACACTCACGTTATTCACTGTGGCCTGGCACCATCGACCTGTCAATCCAAATCCTCACCGTCATTGCTGGCGACTGCAATAAAAATGCCTTTGATAAAATGGCTCGTTGGTCTAGGGGTATGATTCTCACTTCGGGTGTGAGAGGTCTCGGGTTCAAATCCCGGACGAGCCCATGTGTAGAGCCTTTAACAATCTGAAAGAGGCGGTTCTTGGGCAACAGTTTGGAGTGCAGACCAAGGTGGATGAGTGATAAAGGCAATGGATTGCTAATCCATTGTGCTCTGCACGCGTGGGTTCAGCATCGCACAGCATTTATTAATTTCTTCCTTGGTTAAAAAATCTGTCATTTTAACCGGTACATAGATTACCTTCAGACGAGTGTCGTGACCCTTGTGGGGGTCGTAGAGCAAAACTGAGATGGTCAAACAATTTTGTAGGTCAAACCGTTCGGAAGCTACAGCCATTTGTATGAGAAGACTGATTTTCGGGATGTGTCATGTTTTGACAAACATTGTTCTCGCTCTGCCGCATTTCACCAAAGATGCAGAGGTGTGACATCAGCGGTTATGAAGGTTTGAGAAGCATCCAGTGCAAAAAAAGTGACATTTCTAGTTTAAAACAGACAGATTCCAATGGGGATTTTTTATTTTATTCATGTACCGGTGCGTCAATCGGATCAAATGAAATGAGATCCAATTGATTTTGATGTCTACTTTTTAATTTTTTTAATCTACATTAGCTCTTTCTTCATTTGTTTCTTGCTGTTACAGCTAATGAAGATTGAATCTGAAAGACTCAGCAGATGAATTACAGAGTATTTGAACTAAAACCTGGTCAACTGCTTGGAAGACAGCTATGCTCACAAGTATACCACCAACACTCACGTTATTCACTGTGGCCTGGCACCATCGACCTGTCAATCCAAATCCTCACCGTCATTACTGGTGACTGCAATAAAAATGCCTTTGATAAAACGGCTCGTTGGTCTAGGGGTATGATTCTCGCTTCGGGTGCAAGAGGTCCCGGGTTCAAATCCTGGACGAGCCCATGTGTAGAGCCTTTAACAATCTGAAAGAGGCGGTTCTTGGGCAACAGTTTGGAGTGCAGACCAAGGTGGATGAGTGATAAAGGCAATGGATTGCTAATCCATTGTGCTCTGCACTCGTGGGTTCAGCATCGCACAGCATTTATTAATTTCTTCCTTGGTTAAAAAATCTGTCATTTTAACCGGTACATAGATTACCTTCAGACGAGTGTCGTGACCCTTGTGGGGGTCGTAGAGCAAAACTGAGATGGTCAAACAATTTTGTAGGTCAAACCGTTCGGAAGCTACAGCCATTTGTATGAGAAGACTGATTTTCGGGATGTGTCATGTTTTGACAAACATTGTTCTCGCTCTGCCGCATTTCACCAAAGATGCAGAGGTGTGACATCAGCGGTTATGAAGGTTTGAGAAGCATCCAGTGCAAAAAAAATGACATTTCTAGTTTAAAACAGACAGATTCCAATGGGGATTTTTTATTTTATTCATGTACCGGTGCGTCAATCGGATCAAATGAAATGAGATCCAATTGATTTTGATGTCTACTTTTTAATTTTTTTAATCTACATTAGCTCTTTCTTCATTTGTTTCTTACTGTTACAGCTAATGAAGATTGAATCTGAAAGACTCAGCAGATGAATTACAGAGTATTTGAACTAAAACCTGGTCAACTGCTTGGAAGACAGCTATGCTCACAAGTATACCACCAACACTCACGTTATTCACTGTGGCCTGGCACCATCGACCTGTCAATCCAAATCCTCACCGTCATTGCTGGCGACTGCAATAAAAATGCCTTTGATAAAATGGCTCGTTGGTCTAGGGGTATGATTCTCACTTCGGGTGTGAGAGGTCTCGGGTTCAAATCCCGGACGAGCCCATGTGTAGAGCCTTTAACAATCTGAAAGAGGCGGTTCTTGGGCAACAGTTTGGAGTGCAGACCAAGGTGGATGAGTGATAAAGGCAATGGATTGCTAATCCATTGTGCTCTGCACTCGTGGGTTCAGCATCGCACAGCATTTATTAATTTCTTCCTTGGTTAAAAAATCTGTCATTTTAACCGGTACATAGATTACCTTCAGACGAGTGTCGTGACCCTTGTGGGGGTCGTAGAGCAAAACTGAGATGGTCAAACAATTTTGTAGGTCAAACCGTTCGGAAGCTACAGCCATTTGTATGAGAAGACTGATTTTCGGGATGTGTCATGTTTTGACAAACATTGTTCTCGCTCTGCCGCATTTCACCAAAGATGCAGAGGTGTGACATCAGCGGTTATGAAGGTTTGAGAAGCATCCAGTGCAAAAAAAGTGACATTTCTAGTTTAAAACAGACAGATTCCAATGGGGATTTTTTATTTTATTCATGTACCGGTGCGTCAATCGGATCAAATGAAATGAGATCCAATTGATTTTGATGTCTACTTTTTAATTTTTTTAATCTACATTAGCTCTTTCTTCATTTGTTTCTTGCTGTTACAGCTAATGAAGATTGAATCTGAAAGACTCAGCAGATGAATTACAGAGTATTTGAACTAAAACCTGGTCAACTGCTTGGAAGACAGCTATGCTCACAAGTATACCACCAACACTCACGTTATTCACTGTGGCCTGGCACCATCGACCTGTCAATCCAAATCCTCACCGTCATTACTGGTGACTGCAATAAAAATGCCTTTGATAAAACGGCTCGTTGGTCTAGGGGTATGATTCTCGCTTCGGGTGCAAGAGGTCCCGGGTTCAAATCCTGGACGAGCCCATGTGTAGAGCCTTTAACAATCTGAAAGAGGCGGTTCTTGGGCAACAGTTTGGAGTGCAGACCAAGGTGGATGAGTGATAAAGGCAATGGATTGCTAATCCATTGTGCTCTGCACTCGTGGGTTCAGCATCGCACAGCATTTATTAATTTCTTCCTTGGTTAAAAAATCTGTCATTTTAACCGGTACATAGATTACCTTCAGACGAGTGTCGTGACCCTTGTGGGGGTCGTAGAGCAAAACTGAGATGGTCAAACAATTTTGTAGGTCAAACCGTTCGGAAGCTACAGCCATTTGTATGAGAAGACTGATTTTCGGGATGTGTCATGTTTTGACAAACATTGTTCTCGCTCTGCCGCATTTCACCAAAGATGCAGAGGTGTGACATCAGCGGTTATGAAGGTTTGAGAAGCATCCAGTGCAAAAAAAGTGACATTTCTAGTTTAAAACAGACAGATTCCAATGGGGATTTTTTATTTTATTCATGTACCGGTGCGTCAATCGGATCAAATGAAATGAGATCCAATTGATTTTGATGTCTACTTTTTAATTTTTTTAATCTACATTAGCTCTTTCTTCATTTGTTTCTTGCTGTTACAGCTAATGAAGATTGAATCTGAAAGACTCAGCAGATGAATTACAGAGTATTTGAACTAAAACCTGGTCAACTGCTTGGAAGACAGCTATGCTCACAAGTATACCACCAACACTCACGTTATTCACTGTGGCCTGGCACCATCGACCTGTCAATCCAAATCCTCACCGTCATTACTTGGTGACTGCAATAAAAATGCCTTTGATAAAACGGCTCGTTGGTCTAGGGGTATGATTCTCGGTTCGGGTGCGAGAGTTCCCAGGTTCAAATCCCGGACGAGCCCATGTGTAGAGCCTTTAACAATCTGAAAGAGGCGGTTCTTGGGCAACAGTTTGGAGTGCAGACCAAGGTGGATGAGTGATAAAGGCAATGGATTGCTAATCCATTGTGCTCTGCACTCGTGGGTTCAGCATCGCACAGCATTTATTCATTTCTTCCTTGGTTAAAAAATCTGTCATTTTAACCGGTACATAGATTACCTTCAGACGAGTGTCGTGACCCTTGTGGGGGTCGTAGAGCAAAACTGAGATGGTCAAACAATTTTGTAGGTCAAACCGTTCGGAAGCTACAGCCATTTGTATGAGAAGACTGATTTTCGGGATGTATCATGTTTTGACAAACATTGTTCTCGCTCTGCCGCATTTCACCAAAGATGCAGAGGTGTGACATCAGCGGTTATGAAGGTTTGAGAAGCATCCAGTGCAAAAAAAGTGACATTTCTAGTTTAAAACAGACAGATTCCAATGGGGATTTTTTATTTTATTCATGTACCGGTGCGTCAATCGGATCAAATGAAATGAGATCCAATTGATTTTGATGTCTACTTTTTAATTTTTTTAATCTACATTAGCTCTTTCTTCATTTGTTTCTTGCTGTTACAGCTAATGAAGATTGAATCTGAAAGACTCAGCAGATGAATTACAGAGTATTTGAACTAAAACCTGGTCAACTGCTTGGAAGACAGCTATGCTCACAAGTATACCACCAACACTCATGTTATTCACTGTGGCCTGGCACCATCGACCTGTCAATCCAAATCCTCACCGTCATTACTGGTGACTGCAATAAAAATGCCTTTGATAAAACGGCTCGTTGGTCTAGGGGTATGATTCTCGCTTCGGGTGCGAGAGGTCCCGGGTTCAAATCCTGGACGAGCCCATGTGTAGAGCCTTTAACAATCTGAAAGAGGCGGTTCTTGGGCAACAGTTTGGAGTGCAGACCAAGGTGGATGAGTGATAAAGGCAATGGATTGCTAATCCATTGTGCTCTGCACTCGTGGGTTCAGCATCGCACAGCATTTATTCATTTCTTCCTTGGTTAAAAAATCTGTCATTTTAACCGGTACATAGATTACCTTCAGACGAGTGTCGTGACCCTTGTGGGGGTCGTAGAGCAAAACTGAGATGGTCAAACCGTTCGGAAGCTACAGCCATTTGTATGAGAAGACTGATTTTCGGGATGTGTCATGTTTTGACAAACATTGTTCTCGCTCTGCCGCATTTCACCAAAGATGCAGAGGTGTGACATCAGCGGTTATGAAGGTTTGAGAAGCATCCAGTGCAAAAAAAGTGACATTTCTAGTTTAAAACAGACAGATTCCAATGGGGATTTTTTATTTTATTCATGTACCGGTGCGTCAATCGGATCAAATGAAATGAGATCCAATTGATTTTGATGTCTACTTTTTAATTTTTTTAATCTACATTAGCTCTTTCTTCATTTGTTTCTTGCTGTTACAGCTAATGAAAATTGAATCTGAAAGACTCAGCAGATGAATTACAGAGTATTTGAACTAAAACCTGGTCAACTGCTTGGAAGACAGCTATGCTCACAAGTATACCACCAACACTCACGTTATTCACTGTGGCCTGGCACCATCGACCTGTCAATCCAAATCCTCACCGTCATTACTGGTGACTGCAATAAAAATGCCTTTGATAAAACGGCTCGTTGGTCTAGGGGTATGATTCTCGCTTCGGGTGCGAGAGTTCCCGGGTTCAAATCCCGGACGAGCCCATGTGTAGAGCCTTTAACAATCTGAAAGAGGTGGTTCTTGGGCAACAGTTTGGAGAGCAGACCAAGGTGGATGAGTGATAAAGGCAATGGATTGCTAATCCATTGTGCTCTGCACTCGTGGGTTCAGCATCGCACAGCATTTATTCATTTCTTCCTTGGTTAAAAAATCTGTCATTTTAACCGGTACATAGATTACCTTCAGACGAGTGTCGTGACCCTTGTGGGGGTCGTAGAGCAAAACTGAGATGGTCAAACAATTTTGTAGGTCAAACCGTTCGGAAGCTACAGCCATTTGTATGAGAAGACTGATTTTCGGGATGTGTCATGTTTTGACAAACATTGTTCTCGCTCTGCCGCATTTCACCAAAGATGCAGAGGTGTGACATCAGCGGTTATGAAGGTTTGAGAAGCATCCAGTGCAAAAAAAGTGACATTTCTAGTTTAAAACAGACAGATTCCAATGGGGATTTTTTATTTTATTCATGTACCGGTGCGTCAATCGGATCAAATGAAATGAGATCCAATTGATTTTGATGTCTACTTTTGAATTTTTTTAATCTACATTAGCTCTTTCTTCATTTGTTTCTTGCTGTTACAGCTAATGAAGATTGAATCTGAAAGACTCAGCAGATGAATTACAGAGTATTTGAACTAAAACCTGGTCAACTGCTTGGAAGACAGCTATGCTCACAAGTATACCACCAACACTCACGTTATTCACTGTGGCCTGGCACCATCGACCTGTCAATCCAAATCCTCACCGTCATTACTGGCGACTGCAATAAAAATGCCTTTGATAAAACGGCTCGTTGGTCTAGGGGTATGATTCTTGCTTCGGGTGCGAGAGGTCCTGGGTTCAAATCCTGGACGAGCCCATGTGTAGAGCCTATAACAATCTGAAAGAGGCGGTTCTTGGGCAACAGTTTGGAGTGCAGACCAAGGTGGATGAGTGATAAAGGCAATGGATTGCTAATCCATTGTGCTCTGCACTCGTGGGTTCAGCATCGCACAGCATTTATTCATTTCTTCCTTGGTTAAAAAATCTGTCATTTTAACCGGTACATAGATTACCTTCAGACGAGTGTCGTGACCCTTGTGGGGGTCGTAGAGCAAAACTGAGATGGTCAAACAATTTTGTAGGTCAAACCGTTCGGAAGCTACAGCCATTTGTATGAGAAGACTGATTTTCGGGATGTGTCATGTTTTGACAAACATTGTTCTCGCTCTGCCGCATTTCACCAAAGATGCAGAGGTGTGACATCAGCGGTTATGAAGGTTTGAGAAGCATCCAGTGCAAAAAAAGTGACATTTCTAGTTTAAAACAGACAGATTCCAATGGGGATTTTTTATTTTATTAATGTACCGGTGCGTCAATCGGATCAAATGAAATGAAATCCAATTGATTTTGATGTCTACTTTTTAATTTTTTTAATCTACATTAGCTCTTTCTTCATTTGTTTCTTGCTGTTACAGCTAATGAAGATTGAATCTGAAAGATTCAGCAGATGAATTACAGAGTATTTGAACTAAAACCTGGTCAACTGCTTGGAAGACAGCTATGCTCACAAGTATACCACCAACACTCACGTTATTCACTGTGGCCTGGCACCATCGACCTGTCAATCCAAATCCTCACCGTCATTGCTGGCGACTGCAATAAAAATGCCTTTGATAAAATGGCTCGTTGGTCTAGGGGTATGATTCTCGCTTCGGGTGCGAGAGGTCCTGGGTTCAAATCCCGGACGAGCCCATGTGTAGAGCCTTTAACAATCTGAAATAGGCGGTTCTTGGGCAACAGTTTGGAGTGCAGACCAAGGTGGATGAGTGATAAAGGCAATGGATTGCTAATCCATTGTGCTCTGCACTCGTGGGTTCAGCATCGCACAGCATTTATTCATTTCTTCCTTGGTTAAAAAATCTGTCATTTTAACCGGTACATAGATTACCTTCAGACGAGTGTCGTGACCCTTGTGGGGGTCGTAGAGCAAAACTGAGATGGTCAAACAATTTTGTAGGTCAAACCGTTCGGAAGCTACAGCCATTTGTATGAGAAGACTGATTTTCGGGATGTGTCATGTTTTGACAAACATTGTTCTCGCTCTGCCGCATTTCACCAAAGATGCAGAGGTGTGACATCAGCGGTTATGAAGGTTTGAGAAGCATCCAGTGCAAAAAAAGTGACATTTCTAGTTTAAAACAGACAGATTCCAATGGGGATTTTTTATTTTATTCATGTACCGGTGCGTCAATCGGATCAAATGAAATGAGATCCAATTGATTTTGATGTCTACTTTTTAATTTTTTTAATCTACATTAGCTCTTTCTTCATTTGTTTCTTGCTGTTACAGCTAATGAAGATTGAATCTGAAAGACTCAGCAGATGAATTACAGAGTATTTGAACTAAAACCTGGTCAACTGCTTGGAAGACAGCTATGCTCACAAGTATACCACCAACACTCACGTTATTCACTGTGGCCTGGCACCATCGACCTGTCAATCCAAATCCTCACCGTCATTACTGGTGACTGCAATAAAAATGCCTTTGATAAAACGGCTCGTTGGTCTAGGGGTATGATTCTCGCTTCGGGTGCGAGAGTTCCCGGGTTCAAATCCCGGACGAGCCCATGTGTAGAGCCTTTAACAATCTGAAAGAGGCGGTTCTTGGGCAACAGTTTGGAGTGCAGACCAAGGTGGATGAGTGATAAAGGCAATGGATTGCTAATCCATTGTGCTCTGCACTCGTGGGTTCAGCATCGCACAGCATTTATTCATTTCTTCCTTGGTTAAAAAATCTGTCATTTTAACCGGTACATAGATTACCTTCAGACGAGTGTCGTGACCCTTGTGGGGGTCGTAGAGCAAAACTGAGATGGTCAAACAATTTTGTAGGTCAAACCGTTCGGAAGCTACAGCCATTTGTATGAGAAGACTGATTTTCGGGATGTGTCATGTTTTGACAAACATTGTTCTCGCTCTGCCGCATTTCACCAAAGATGCAGAGGTGTGACATCAGCGGTTATGAAGGTTTGAGAAGCATCCAGTGCAAAAAAAGTGACATTTCTAGTTTAAAACAGACAGATTCCAATGGGGATTTTTTATTTTATTCATGTACCGGTGCGTCAATCGGATCAAATGAAATGAGATCCAATTGATTTTGATGTCTACTTTTTAATTTTTTTAATCTACATTAGCTCTTTCTTCATTTGTTTCTTGCTGTTACAGCTAATGAAGATTGAATCTGAAAGACTCAGCAGATGAATTACAGAGTATTTGAACTAAAACCTGGTCAACTGCTTGGAAGACAGCTATGCTCACAAGTATACCACCAACACTCACGTTATTCACTGTGGCCTGGCACCATCGACCTGTCAATCCAAATCCTCACCGTCATTACTGGCGACTGCAATAAAAATGCCTTTGATAAAACGGCTCGTTGGTCTAGGGGTATGATTCTTGCTTCGGGTGCGAGAGGTCCTGGGTTCAAATCCTGGACGAGCCCATGTGTAGAGCCTATAACAATCTGAAAGAGGCGGTTCTTGGGCAACAGTTTGGAGTGCAGACCAAGGTGGATGAGTGATAAAGGCAATGGATTGCTAATCTATTGTGCTCTGCACTCGTGGGTTCAGCATCGCACAGCATTTATTCATTTCTTCCTTGGTTAAAAAATCTGTCATTTTAACCGGTACATAGATTACCTTCAGACGAGTGTCGTGACCCTTGTGGGGGTCGTAGAGCAAAACTGAGATGGTCAAACAATTTTGTAGGTCAAACCGTTCGGAAGCTACAGCCATTTGTATGAGAAGACTGATTTTCGGGATGTGTCATGTTTTGACAAACATTGTTCTCGCTCTGCCGCATTTCACCAAAGATGCAGAGGTGTGACATCAGCGGTTATGAAGGTTTGAGAAGCATCCAGTGCAAAAAAAGTGACATTTCTAGTTTAAAACAGACAGATTCCAATGGGGATTTTTTATTTTATTAATGTACCGGTGCGTCAATCGGATCAAATGAAATGAAATCCAATTGATTTTGATGTCTACTTTTTAATTTGTTTAATCTACATTAGCTCTTTCTTCATTTGTTTCTTGCTGTTACAGCTAATGAAGATTGAATCTGAAAGATTCAGCAGATGAATTACAGAGTATTTGAACTAAAACCTGGTCAACTGCTTGGAAGACAGCTATGCTCACAAGTATACCACCAACACTCACGTTATTCACTGTGGCCTGGCACCATCGACCTGTCAATCCAAATCCTCACCGTCATTGCTGGCGACTGCAATAAAAATGCCTTTGATAAAATGGCTCGTTGGTCTAGGGGTATGATTCTCGCTTCGGGTGCGAGAGGTCCCGAGTTCAAATCCCGGACGAGCCCATGTGTAGAGCCTTTAACAATCTGAAATAGGCGGTTCTTGGGCAACAGTTTGGAGTGCAGACCAAGGTGGATGAGTGATAAAGGCAATGGATTGCTAATCCATTGTGCTCTGCACTCGTGGGTTCAGCATCGCACAGCATTTATTAATTTCTTCCTTGGTTAAAAAATCTGTCATTTTAACCGGTACATAGATTACCTTCAGACGAGTGTCGTGACCCTTGTGGGGGTCGTAGAGCAAAACTGAGATGGTCAAACAATTTTGTAGGTCAAACCGTTCGGAAGCTACAGCCATTTGTATGAGAAGACTGATTTTCGGGATGTGTCATGTTTTGACAAACATTGTTCTCGCTCTGCCGCATTTCACCAAAGATGCAGAGGTGTGACATCAGCGGTTATGAAGGTTTGAGAAGCATCCAGTGCAAAAAAAGTGACATTTCTAGTTTAAAACAGACAGATTCCAATGGGGATTTTTTATTTTATTCATGTACCGGTGCGTCAATCGGATCAAATGAAATGAGATCCAATTGATTTTGATGTCTACTTTTTAATTTTTTTAATCTACATTAGCTCTTTCTTCATTTGTTTCTTGCTGTTACAGCTAATGAAGATTGAATCTGAAAGACTCAGCAGATGAATTACAGAGTATTTGAACTAAAACCTGGTCAACTGCTTGGAAGACAGCTATGCTCACAAGTATACCACCAACACTCACGTTATTCACTGTGGCCTGGCACCATCGACCTGTCAATCCAAATCCTCACCGTCATTACTGGCGACTGCAATAAAAATGCCTTTGATAAAACGGCTCGTTGGTCTAGGGGTATGATTCTTGCTTCGGGTGCGAGAGGTCCTGGGTTCAAATCCCGGACGAGCCCATGTGTAGAGCCTTTAACAATCTGAAATAGGCGGTTCTTGGGCAACAGTTTGGAGTGCAGACCAAGGTGGATGAGTGATAAAGGCAATGGATTGCTAATCCATTGTGCTCTGCACTCGTGGGTTCAGCATCGCACAGCATTTATTCATTTCTTCCTTGGTTAAAAAATCTGTCATTTTAACCGGTACATAGATTACCTTCAGACGAGTGTCGTGACCCTTGTGGGGGTCGTAGAGCAAAACTGAGATGGTCAAACAATTTTGTAGGTCAAACCGTTCGGAAGCTACAGCCATTTGTATGAGAAGACTGATTTTCGGGATGTGTCATGTTTTGACAAACATTGTTCTCGCTCTGCCGCATTTCACCAAAGATGCAGAGGTGTGACATCAGCGGTTATGAAGGTTTGAGAAGCATCCAGTGCAAAAAAAGTGACATTTCTAGTTTAAAACAGACAGATTCCAATGGGGATTTTTTATTTTATTAATGTACCGGTGCGTCAATCGGATCAAATGAAATGAAATCCAATTGATTTTGATGTCTACTTTTTAATTTGTTTAATCTACATTAGCTCTTTCTTCATTTGTTTCTTGCTGTTACAGCTAATGAAGATTGAATCTGAAAGATTCAGTAGATGAATTACAGAGTATTTGAACTAAAACCTGGTCAACTGCTTGGAAGACAGCTATGCTCACAAGTATACCACCAACACTCACGTTATTCACTGTGGCCTGGCACCATCGACCTGTCAATCCAAATCCTCACCGTCATTGCTGGCGACTGCAATAAAAATGCCTTTGATAAAATGGCTCGTTGGTCTAGGGGTATGATTCTCGCTTCGGGTGCGAGAGGTCCCGGGTTCAAATCCCGGACGAGCCCATGTGTAGAGCCTTTAACAATCTGAAATAGGCGGTTCTTGGGCAACAGTTTGGAGTGCAGACCAAGGTGGATGAGTGATAAAGGCAATGGATTGCTAATCCATTGTGCTCTGCACTCGTGGGTTCAGCATCGCACAGCATTTATTAATTTCTTCCTTGGTTAAAAAATCTGTCATTTTAACCGGTACATAGATTACCTTCAGACGAGTGTCGTGACCCTTGTGGGGGTCGTAGAGCAAAACTGAGATGGTCAAACAATTTTGTAGGTCAAACCGTTCGGAAGCTACAGCCATTTGTATGAGAAGACTGATTTTCGGGATGTGTCATGTTTTGACAAACATTGTTCTCGCTCTGCCGCATTTCACCAAAGATGCAGAGGTGTGACATCAGCGGTTATGAAGGTTTGAGAAGCATCCAGTGCAAAAAAAGTGACATTTCTAGTTTAAAACAGACAGATTCCAATGGGGATTTTTTATTTTATTCATGTACCGGTGCGTCAATCGGATCAAATGAAATGAGATCCAATTGATTTTGATGTCTACTTTTTAATTTTTTTAATCTACATTAGCTCTTTCTTCATTTGTTTCTTGCTGTTACAGCTAATGAAGATTGAATCTGAAAGACTCAGCAGATGAATTACAGAGTATTTGAACTAAAACCTGGTCAACTGCTTGGAAGACAGCTATGCTCACAAGTATACCACCAACACTCACGTTATTCACTGTGGCCTGGCACCATCGACCTGTCAATCCAAATCCTCACCGTCATTGCTGGCGACTGCAATAAAAATGCCTTTGATAAAATGGCTCGTTGGTCTAGGGGTATGATTCTCGCTTCGGGTGCGAGAGGTCCAGGGTTCAAATCCTGGACGAGCCCATGTGTAGAGCCTTTAACAATCTGAAAGAGGCGGTTCTTGGGCAACAGTTTGGAGTGCAGACCAAGGTGGATGAGTGATAAAGGCAATGGATTGCTAATCCATTGTGCTCTGCACTCGTGGGTTCAGCATCGCACAGCATTTATTAATTTCTTCCTTGGTTAAAAAATCTGTCATTTTAACCGGTACATAGATTACCTTCAGACGAGTGTCGTGACCCTTGTGGGGGTCATAGAGCAAAACTGAGAACGACATTGTGTTTGTGAGAGTCTCCCCTTTCCATGGAATGGTCAAACAATTTTGTAGGTCAAACCGTTCGGAAGCTACAGCCATTTGTATGAGAAGACTGATTTTCGGGATGTGTCATGTTTTGACAAACATTGTTCTCGCTCTGCCGCATTTCACCAAAGATGCAGAGGTGTGACATCAGCGGTTATGAAGGTTTGAGAAGCATCCAGTGCAAAAAAAGTGACATTTCTAGTTTAAAACAGACAGATTCCAATGGGGATTTTTTATTTTATTCATGTACCGGTGCGTCAATCGGATCAAATGAAATGAGATCCAATTAATTTTGATGTCTACTTTTGAATTTTTTTAATCTACATTAGCTCTTTCTTCATTTGTTTCTTGCTGTTACAGCTAATGAAGATTGAATCTGAAAGACTCAGCAGATGAATTACAGAGTATTTGAACTAAAACCTGGTCAACTGCTTGGAAGACAGCTATGCCCACAAGTATACCACCAACACTCACGTTATTCACTGTGGCCTGGCACCATCGACCTGTCAATCCAAATCCTCACCGTCATTACTGGCGACTGCAATAAAAATGCCTTTGATAAAACGGCTCGTTGGTCTAGGGGTATGATTCTCGCTTCGGGTGTGAGAGGTCCTGGGTTCAAATCCCGGACGAGCCCATGTGTAGAGCCTTTAACAATCTGAAAGAGGTGGTTCTTGGGCAACAGTTTGGAGTGCAGACCAAGGTGGATGAGTGATAAAGGCAATGGATTGCTAATCCATTGTGCTCTGCACTCGTGGGTTCAGCATCGCACAGCATTTATTCATTTCTTCCTTGGTTAAAAAATCTGTCATTTTAACCGGTACGTAGATTACCTTCAGACGAGTGTCGTGACCCTTGTGGGGGTCGTAGAGCAAAACTGAGATGGTCAAACAATTTTGTAGGTCAAACCGTTCGGAAGCTACAGCCATTTGTATGAGAAGACTGATTTTCGGGATGTGTCATGTTTTGACAAACATTGTTCTCGCTCTGCCGCATTTCACCAAAGATGCAGAGGTGTGACATCAGCGGTTATGAAGGTTTGAGAAGCATCCAGTGCAAAAAAAGTAACATTTCTAGTTTAAAACAGACAGATTCCAATGGGGATTTTTTATTTTATTCATGTACCGGTGCGTCAATCGGATCAAATGAAATGAGATCCAATTGATTTTGATGTCTACTTTTTAATTTTTTTAATCTACATTAGCTCTTTCTTCATTTGTTTCTTGCTGTTACAGCTAATGAAGATTGAATCTGAAAGACTCAGCAGATGAATTACAGAGTATTTGAACTAAAACCTGGTCAACTGCTTGGAAGACAGCTATGCTCACAAGTATACCACCAACACTCACGTTATTCACTGTGGCCTGTCACCGTCGACTGCAATAAAAATGCCTTTGATAAAACGGATCGTTGGTCTAGGGGTATGATTCTCGCTTCGGGTGCGAGAGGTCCCGGGTTCAAATCCCGGACGAGCCCATGTGTAGAGCCTTTACCAATCTGAAAGAGGCGGTTCTTGGGCAACAGTTTGGAGTGCAGACCAAGGTGGATGAGTGATAAAGGCAATGGATTGCTAATCCATTGTGCTCTGCACTCGTGGGTTCAAGCATCGCACAGCATTTATACATTTCTTCCTTGGTTAAAAAATCTGTCATTTTAACCGGTACATAGATTACCTTCAGACGAGTGTCGTGACCCTTGTGGGGGTCGTAGAGCAAAACTGAGATGGTCAAACAATTTTGTAGGTCAAACCGTTCGGAAGCTACAGCCATTTGTATGAGAAGACTGATTTTCGGGATGTGTCATGTTTTGACAAACATTGTTCTCGCTCTGCCACATTTCACCAAAGATGCAGAGGTGTGACATCAGCGGTTATGAAGGTTTGAGAAGCATCCAGTGCAAAAAAAGTGACATTTCTAGTTTAAAACAGACAGATTCCAATGGGGATTTTTTATTTTATTCATGTACCGGTGCGTCAATCGGATCAAATGAAATGAGATCCAATTAATTTTGATGTCTACTTTTGAATTTTTTTAATCTACATTAGCTCTTTCTTCATTTGTTTCTTGCTGTTACAGCTAATGAAGATTGAATCTGAAAGACTCAGCAGATGAATTACAGAGTATTTGAACTAAAACCTGGTCAACTGCTTGGAAGACAGCTATGCCCACAAGTATACCACCAACACTCACGTTATTCACTGTGGCCTGGCACCATCGACCTGTCAATCCAAATCCTCACCGTCATTACTGGCGACTGCAATAAAAATGCCTTTGATAAAACGGCTCGTTGGTCTAGGGGTATGATTCTCGCTTCGGGTGTGAGAGGTCCTGGGTTCAAATCCCGGACGAGCCCATGTGTAGAGCCTTTAACAATCTGAAAGAGGTGGTTCTTGGGGAACAGTTTGGAGTGCAGACCAAGGTGGATGAGTGATAAAGGCAATGGATTGCTAATCCATTGTGCTCTGCACTCGTGGGTTCAGCATCGCACAGCATTTATTCATTTCTTCCTTGGTTAAAAAATCTATCATTTTAACCGGTACATAGATTACCTTCAGACGAGTGTCGTGACCCTTGTGGGGGTCGTAGAGGAAAACTGAGATGGTCAAACAATTTTGTAGGTCAAACCGTTCGGAAGCTACAGCCATTTGTATGAGAAGACTGATTTTCGGGATGTGTCATGTTTTGACAAACATTGTTCTCGCTCTGCCGCATTTCACCAAAGATGCAGAGGTGTGACATCAGCGGTTATGAAGGTTTGAGAAGCATCCAGTGCAAAAAAAGTGACATTTCTAGTTTAAAACAGACAGATTCCGATGGGGATTTTTTATTTTATTCATGTACCGGTGCGTCAATCGGATCAAATGAAATGAGATCCAATTAATTTTGATGTCTACTTTTGAATTTTTTTAATCTACATTAGCTCTTTCTTCATTTGTTTCTTGCTGTTACAGCTAATGAAGATTGAATCTGAAAGACTCAGCAGATGAATTACAGAGTATTTGAACTAAAACCTGGTCAACTGCTTGGAAGACAGCTATGCCCACAAGTATACCACCAACACTCACGTTATTCACTGTGGCCTGGCACCATCGACCTGTCAATCCAAATCCTCACCGTCATTACTGGCGACTGCAATAAAAATGCCTTTGATAAAACGGCTCGTTGGTCTAGGGGTATGATTCTCGCTTCGGGTGTGAGAGGTCCTGGGTTCAAATCCCGGACGAGCCCATGTGTAGAGCCTTTAACAATCTGAAAGAGGTGGTTCTTGGGGAACAGTTTGGAGTGCAGACCAAGGTGGATGAGTGATAAAGGCAATGGATTGCTAATCCATTGTGCTCTGCACTCGTGGGTTCAGCATCGCACAGCATTTATTCATTTCTTCCTTGGTTAAAAAATCTATCATTTTAACCGGTACATAGATTACCTTCAGACGAGTGTCGTGACCCTTGTGGGGGTCGTAGAGGAAAACTGAGATGGTCAAACAATTTTGTAGGTCAAACCGTTCGGAAGCTACAGCCATTTGTATGAGAAGACTGATTTTCGGGATGTGTCATGTTTTGACAAACATTGTTCTCGCTCTGCCGCATTTCACCAAAGATGCAGAGGTGTGACATCAGCGGTTATGAAGGTTTGAGAAGCATCCAGTGCAAAAAAAGTGACATTTCTAGTTTAAAACAGACAGATTCCGATGGGGATTTTTTATTTTATTCATGTACCGGTGCGTCAATCGGATCAAATGAAATGAAATCCAATTGATTTTGATGTCTACTTTTTAATTTTTTTAATCTACATTAGCTCTTTCTTCATTTGTTTCTTGCTGTTACAGCTAATGAAGATTGAATCTGAAAGACTCAGCAGATGAATTACAGAGTATTTGAACTAAAACCTGGTCAACTGCTTGGAAGACAGCTATGCTCACAAGTATACCACCAACACTCACGTTATTCACTGTGGCCTGGCACCATTGACCTGTCAATCCAAATCCTCACCGTCATTACTGGTGACTGCAATAAAAATGCCTTTGATAAAACGGCTCGTTGGTCTAGGGGTATGATTCTCGCTTCGGGTGCGAGAGGTCCCGGGTTCAAATCGTGGACGAGCCCATGTGTAGAGCCTTTAACAATCTGAAATAGGCGTTTCTTGGGCAACAGTTTGGAGTGCAGACCAAGGTGGATGAATGATAAAGGCAATGGATTGCTAATCCATTGTGCTCTGCACTCGTGGGTTCAGCATCGCACAGCATTTATTCATTTATTCCTTGGTTAAAAAATCTGTCATTTTAACCGGCACATAGATTACCTTCAGACGAGTGTCGTGACCCTTGTGGGGGTCGTAGAGCAAAACTGAGATGGTCAAACAATTTTGTAGGTCAAACCGTTCGGAAGCTACAGCCATTTGTATGAGAAGACTGATTTTCGGGATGTGTCATGTTTTGACAAACATTGTTCTCGCTCTGCCGCATTTCACCAAAGATGCAGAGGTGTGACATCAGCGGTTATGAAGGTTTGAGAAGCATCCAGTGCAAAAAAAGTGACATTTCTAGTTTAAAACAGACAGATTCCGATGGGGATTTTTTATTTTATTCATGTACCGGTGCGTCAATCGGATCAAATGAAATGAGATCCAATTAATTTTGATGTCTACTTTTGAATTTTTTTAATCTACATTAGCTCTTTCTTCATTTGTTTCTTGCTGTTACAGCTAATGAAGATTGAATCTGAAAGACTCAGCAGATGAATTACAGAGTATTTGAACTAAAACCTGGTCAACTGCTTGGAAGACAGCTATGCCCACAAGTATACCACCAACACTCACGTTATTCACTGTGGCCTGGCACCATCGACCTGTCAATCCAAATCCTCACCGTCATTACTGGCGACTGCAATAAAAATGCCTTTGATAAAACGGCTCGTTGGTCTAGGGGTATGATTCTCGCTTCGGGTGTGAGAGGTCCTGGGTTCAAATCCCGGACGAGCCCATGTGTAGAGCCTTTAACAATCTGAAAGAGGTGGTTCTTGGGGAACAGTTTGGAGTGCAGACCAAGGTGGATGAGTGATAAAGGCAATGGATTGCTAATCCATTGTGCTCTGCACTCGTGGGTTCAGCATCGCACAGCATTTATTCATTTCTTCCTTGGTTAAAAAATCTATCATTTTAACCGGTACATAGATTACCTTCAGACGAGTGTCGTGACCCTTGTGGGGGTCGTAGAGGAAAACTGAGATGGTCAAACAATTTTGTAGGTCAAACCGTTCGGAAGCTACAGCCATTTGTATGAGAAGACTGATTTTCGGGATGTGTCATGTTTTGACAAACATTGTTCTCGCTCTGCCGCATTTCACCAAAGATGCAGAGGTGTGACATCAGCGGTTATGAAGGTTTGAGAAGCATCCAGTGCAAAAAAAGTGACATTTCTAGTTTAAAACAGACAGATTCCGATGGGGATTTTTTATTTTATTCATGTACCGGTGCGTCAATCGGATCAAATGAAATGAAATCCAATTGATTTTGATGTCTACTTTTTATTTTTTTTTATCTACATTAGCTCTTTCTTCATTTGTTTCTTGCTGTTACAGCTAATGAAGATTGAATCTGAAAGACTCAGCAGATGAATTACAGAGTATTTGAACTAAAACCTGGTCAACTGCTTGGAAGACAGCTATGCTCACAAGTATACCACCAACACTCACGTTATTCACTGTGGCCTGGCACCATTGACCTGTCAATCCAAATCCTCACCGTCATTACTGGTGACTGCAATAAAAATGCCTTTGATAAAACGGCTCGTTGGTCTAGGGGTATGATTCTCGCTTCGGGTGCGAGAGGTCCCGGGTTCAAATCGTGGACGAGCCCATGTGTAGAGCCTTTAACAATCTGAAATAGGCGTTTCTTGGGCAACAGTTTGGAGTGCAGACCAAGGTGGATGAATGATAAAGGCAATGGATTGCTAATCCATTGTGCTCTGCACTCGTGGGTTCAGCATCGCACAGCATTTATTCATTTATTCCTTGGTTAAAAAATCTGTCATTTTAACCGGCACATAGATTACCTTCAGACGAGTGTCGTGACCCTTGTGGGGGTCGTAGAGCAAAACTGAGATGGTCAAACAATTTTGTAGGTCAAACCGTTCGGAAGCTACAGCCATTTGTATGAGAAGACTGATTTTCGGGATGTGTCATGTTTTGACAAACATTGTTCTCGCTCTGCCGCATTTCACCAAAGATGCAGAGGTGTGACATCAGCGGTTATGAAGGTTTGAGAAGCATCCAGTGCAAAAAAAGTGACATTTCTAGTTTAAAACAGACAGATTCCAATGGGGATTTTTTATTTTATTCATGTACCGGTGCGTCAATCGGATCAAATGAAATGAGATCCAATTAATTTTGATGTCTACTTTTGAATTTTTTTAATCTACATTAGCTCTTTCTTCATTTGTTTCTTGCTGTTACAGCTAATGAAGATTGAATCTGAAAGACTCAGCAGATGAATTACAGAGTATTTGAACTAAAACCTGGTCAACTGCTTGGAAGACAGCTATGCCCACAAGTATACCACCAACACTCACGTTATTCACTGTGGCCTGGCACCATCGACCTGTCAATCCAAATCCTCACCGTCATTACTGGCGACTGCAATAAAAATGCCTTTGATAAAACGGCTCGTTGGTCTAGGGGTATGATTCTCGCTTCGGGTGCGAGAGGTCCTGGGTTCAAATCCCGGACGAGCCCATGTGTAGAGCCTTTAACAATCTGAAAGAGGTGGTTCTTGGGCAACAGTTTGGAGTGCAGACCAAGGTGGATGAGTGATAAAGGCAATGGATTGCTAATCCATTGTGCTCTGCACTCGTGGGTTCAGCATCGCACAGCATTTATTCATTTCTTCCTTGGTTAAAAAATCTGTCATTTTAACCGGTACATAGATTACCTTCAGACGAGTGTCGTGACCCTTGTGGGGGTCGTAGAGCAAAACTGAGATGGTCAAACAATTTTGTAGGTCAAACCGTTCGGAAGCTACAGCCATTTGTATGAGAAGACTGATTTTCGGGATGTGTCATGTTTTGACAAACATTGTTCTCGCTCTGCCGCATTTCACCAAAGATGCAGAGGTGTGACATCAGCGGTTATGAAGGTTTGAGAAGCATCCAGTGCAAAAAAAGTGACATTTCTAGTTTAAAACAGACAGATTCCGATGGGGATTTTTTATTTTATTCATGTACCGGTGCGTCAATCGGATCAAATGAAATGAGATCCAATTAATTTTGATGTCTACTTTTGAATTTTTTTAATCTACATTAGCTCTTTCTTCATTTGTTTCTTGCTGTTACAGCTAATGAAGATTGAATCTGAAAGACTCAGCAGATGAATTACAGAGTATTTGAACTAAAACCTGGTCAACTGCTTGGAAGACAGCTATGCCCACAAGTATACCACCAACACTCACGTTATTCACTGTGGCCTGGCACCATCGACCTGTCAATCCAAATCCTCACCGTCATTACTGGCGACTGCAATAAAAATGCCTTTGATAAAACGGCTCGTTGGTCTAGGGGTATGATTCTCGCTTCGGGTGTGAGAGGTCCTGGGTTCAAATCCCGGACGAGCCCATGTGTAGAGCCTTTAACAATCTGAAAGAGGTGGTTCTTGGGGAACAGTTTGGAGTGCAGACCAAGGTGGATGAGTGATAAAGGCAATGGATTGCTAATCCATTGTGCTCTGCACTCGTGGGTTCAGCATCGCACAGCATTTATTCATTTCTTCCTTGGTTAAAAAATCTATCATTTTAACCGGTACATAGATTACCTTCAGACGAGTGTCGTGACCCTTGTGGGGGTCGTAGAGGAAAACTGAGATGGTCAAACAATTTTGTAGGTCAAACCGTTCGGAAGCTACAGCCATTTGTATGAGAAGACTGATTTTCGGGATGTGTCATGTTTTGACAAACATTGTTCTCGCTCTGCCGCATTTCACCAAAGATGCAGAGGTGTGACATCAGCGGTTATGAAGGTTTGAGAAGCATCCAGTGCAAAAAAAGTGACATTTCTAGTTTAAAACAGACAGATTTCGATGGGGATTTTTTATTTTATTCATGTACCGGTGCGTCAATCGGATCAAATGAAATGAAATCCAATTGATTTTGATGTCTACTTTTTAATTTTTTTAATCTACATTAGCTCTTTCTTCATTTGTTTCTTGCTGTTACAGCTAATGAAGATTGAATCTGAAAGACTCAGCAGATGAATTACAGAGTATTTGAACTAAAACCTGGTCAACTGCTTGGAAGACAGCTATGCTCACAAGTATACCACCAACACTCACGTTATTCACTGTGGCCTGGCACCATTGACCTGTCAATCCAAATCCTCACCGTCATTACTGGTGACTGCAATAAAAATGCCTTTGATAAAACGGCTCGTTGGTCTAGGGGTATGATTCTCGCTTCGGGTGCGAGAGGTCCCGGGTTCAAATCGTGGACGAGCCCATGTGTAGAGCCTTTAACAATCTGAAATAGGCGTTTCTTGGGCAACAGTTTGGAGTGCAGACCAAGGTGGATGAATGATAAAGGCAATGGATTGCTAATCCATTGTGCTCTGCACTCGTGGGTTCAGCATCGCACAGCATTTATTCATTTATTCCTTGGTTAAAAAATCTGTCATTTTAACCGGCACATAGATTACCTTCAGACGAGTGTCGTGACCCTTGTGGGGGTCGTAGAGCAAAACTGAGATGGTCAAACAATTTTGTAGGTCAAACCGTTCGGAAGCTACAGCCATTTGTATGAGAAGACTGATTTTCGGGATGTGTCATGTTTTGACAAACATTGTTCTCGCTCTGCCGCATTTCACCAAAGATGCAGAGGTGTGACATCAGCGGTTATGAAGGTTTGAGAAGCATCCAGTGCAAAAAAAGTGACATTTCTAGTTTAAAACAGACAGATTCCAATGGGGATTTTTTATTTTATTCATGTACCGGTGCGTCAATCGGATCAAATGAAATGAGATCCAATTGATTTTGATGTCTACTTTTGAATTTGTTTAATCTACATTAGCTCTTTCTTCATTTGTTTCTTGCTGTTACAGCTAATGAAGATTGAATCTGAAAGACTCAGCAGATGAATTACAGAGTATTTGAACTAAAACCTGGTCAATTGCTTGGAAGACAGCTATGCTCACAAGTATACCACCAACACTCACGTTATTCACTGTGGCCTGGCACCATCGACCTGTCAATCCAAATCCTCACCGTCATTACTGGCGACTGCAATAAAAATGCCTTTGATAAAACGGCTCGTTGGTCTAGGGGTATGATTCTCGCTTCGGGTGCGAGAGGTCCCGGGTTCAAATCCCGGACGAGCCCATGTGTAGAGCCTTTAACAATCTGAAAGAGGCGGTTCTTGGGCAACAGTTTGGAGTGCAGACCAAGGTGGATGAGTGATAAAGGCAATGGATTGCTAATCCATTGTGCTCTGCACTCGTGGGTTCAGCATCGCACAGCATTTATTCATTTCTTCCTTGGTTAAAAAATCTATCATTTTAACCGGTACATAGATTACCTTCAGACGAGTGTCGTGACCCTTGTGGGGGTCGTAGAGCAAAACTGAGATGGTCAAACAATTTTTTAGGTCAAACCGTTCGGAAGCTACAGCCATTTGTATGAGAAGACTGATTTTCGGGATGTGTCATGTTTTGACAAACATTGTTCTCGCTCTGCCGCATTTCACCAAAGATGCAGAGGTGTGACATCAGCGGTTATGAAGGTTTGAGAAGCATCCAGTGCAAAAAAAGTGACATTTCTAGTTTAAAACAGACAGATTCCAATGGCGATTTTTTATTTTATTCATGTACCGGTGCTTCAATCGGATCAAATGAAATGAGATCCAATTGATTTTGATGTCTACTTTTGAATTTGTTTAATCTACATTAGCTCTTTCTTCATTTGTTTCTTGCTGTTACAGCTAATGAAGATTGAATCTGAAAGACTCAGCAGATGAATTACAGAGTATTTGAACTAAAACCTGGTCAACTGCTTGGAAGACAGCTATGCTCACAAGTATACCACCAACACTCACGTTATTCACTGTGGCCTGGCACCATCGACCTGTCAATCCAAATCCTCACCGTCATTACTGGCGACTGCAATAAAAATGCCTTTGATAAAACGGCTCGTTGGTCTAGGGGTATGATTCTCGCTTCGGGTGCGAGAGGTCCCGGGTTCAAATCCCGGACGAGCCCATGTGTAGAGCCTTTAACAATCTGAAAGAGGCGGTTCTTGGGCAACAGTTTGGAGTGCAGACCAAGGTGGATGAGTGATAAAGGCAATGGATTGCTAATCCATTGTGCTCTGCACTCGTGGGTTCAGCATCGCACAGCATTTATTCATTTCTTCCTTGGTTAAAAAATCTATCATTTTAACCGGTACATAGATTACCTTCAGACGAGTGTCGTGACCCTTGTGGGGGTCGTAGAGCAAAACTGAGATGGTCAAACAATTTTTTAGGTCAAACCGTTCGGAAGCTACAGCCATTTGTATGAGAAGACTGATTTTCGGGATGTGTCATGTTTTGACAAACATTGTTCTCGCTCTGCCGCATTTCACCAAAGATGCAGAGGTGTGACATCAGCGGTTATGAAGGTTTGAGAAGCATCCAGTGCAAAAAAAGTGACATTTCTAGTTTAAAACAGACAGATTCCAATGGGGATTTTTTATTTTATTCATGTACCGGTGCGTCAATCGGATCAAATGAAATGAAATCCAATTGATTTTGATGTCTACTTTTTAATTTTTTTAATCTACATTAGCTCTTTCTTCATTTGTTTCTTGCTGTTACAGCTAATGAAGATTGAATCTGAAAGATTCAGCAGATGAATTACAGAGTATTTGAACTAAAACCTGGTCAACTGCTTGGAAGACAGCTATGCTCACAAGTATACCACCAACACTCACGTTATTCACTGTGGCCTGGCACCATCGACCTGTCAATCCAAATCCTCACCGTCATTGCTGGCGACTGCAATAAAAATGCCTTTGATAAAATGGCTCGTTGGTCTAGGGGTATGATTCTTGCTTCGGGTGCGAGAGGTCCCGGGTTCAAATCCTGGACGAGCCCATGTGTAGAGCCTTTAACAATCTGAAAGAGGTGGTTCTTGGGCAACAGTTTGGAGTGCAGACCAAGGTGGATGAGTGATAAAGGCAATGGATTGCTAATCCATTGTTCTCTGCACTCGTGGGTTCAGCATCGCACAGCATTTATTCATTTCTTCCTTGGTTAAAAAATCTGTCATTTTAACCGGTACATAGATTACCTTCAGACGAGTGTCGTGACCCTTGTGGGGGTCGTAGAGCAAAACTGAGATGGTCAAACAATTTTGTAGGTCAAACCGTTCGGAAGCTACAGCCATTTGTATGAGAAGACTGATTTTCGGGATGTGTCATGTTTTGACAAACATTGTTCTCGCTCTGCCGCATTTCACCAAAGATGCAGAGGTGTGACATCAGCGGTTATGAAGGTTTGAGAAGCATCCAGTGCAAAAAAAGTGACATTTCTAGTTTAAAACAGACAGATTCCAATGGGGATTTTTTATTTTATTCATGTACCGGTGCGTCAATCGGATCAAATGAAATGAAATCCAATTGATTTTGATGTCTACTTTTTAATTTTTTTAATCTACATTAGCTCTTTCTTCATTTGTTTCTTGCTGTTACAGCTAATGAAGATTGAATCTGAAAGATTCAGCAGATGAATTACAGAGTATTTGAACTAAAACCTGGTCAACTGCTTGGAAGACAGCTATGCTCACAAGTATACCACCAACACTCACGTTATTCACTGTGGCCTGGCACCATCGACCTGTCAATCCAAATCCTCACCGTCATTGCTGGCGACTGCAATAAAAATGCCTTTGATAAAATGGCTCGTTGGTCTAGGGGTATGATTCTTGCTTCGGGTGCGAGAGGTCCCGGGTTCAAATCCTGGACGAGCCCATGTGTAGAGCCTTTAACAATCTGAAAGAGGCGGTTCTTGGGCAACAGTTTGGAGTGCAGACCAAGGTGGATGAGTGATAAAGGCAATGGATTGCTAATCCATTGTTCTCTGCACTCGTGGGTTCAGCATCGCACAGCATTTATTCATTTCTTCCTTGGTTAAAAAATCTGTCATTTTAACCGGTACATAGATTACCTTCAGACGAGTGTCGTGACCCTTGTGGGGGTCGTAGAGCAAAACTGAGATGGTCAAACAATTTTGTAGGTCAAACCGTTCGGAAGCTACAGCCATTTGTATGAGAAGACTGATTTTCGGGATGTGTCATGTTTTGACAAACATTGTTCTCGCTCTGCCGCATTTCACCAAAGATGCAGAGGTGTGACATCAGCGGTTATGAAGGTTTGAGAAGCATCCAGTGCAAAAAAAGTGACATTTCTAGTTTAAAACAGACAGATTCCAATGGGGATTTTTTATTTTATTCATGTACCGGTGCGTCAATCGGATCAAATGAAATGAGATCCAATTGATTTTGATGTCTACTTTTGAATTTGTTTAATCTACATTAGCTCTTTCTTCATTTGTTTCTTGCTGTTACAGCTAATGAAGATTGAATCTGAAAGACTCAGCAGATGAATTACAGAGTATTTGAACTAAAACCTGGTCAACTGCTTGGAAGACAGCTATGCTCACAAGTATACCACCAACACTCACGTTATTCACTGTGGCCTGGCACCATCGACCTGTCAATCCAAATCCTCACCGTCATTACTGGCGACTGCAATAAAAATGCCTTTGATAAAATGGCTCGTTGGTCTAGGGGTATGATTCTCGCTTCGGGTGCGAGAGGTCCCGGGTTCAAATCCTGGACGAGCCCATGTGTAGAGCCTTTAACAATCTGAAAGAGGCGGTTCTTGGGCAACAGTTTGGAGTGCAGACCAAGGTGGATGAGTGATAAAGGCAATGGATTGCTAATCCATTGTTCTCTGCACTCGTGGGTTCAGCATCGCACAGCATTTATTCATTTCTTCCTTGGTTAAAAAATCTGTCATTTTAACCGGTAGATAGATTACCTTCAGACGAGTGTCGTGACCCTTGTGGGGGTCGTAGAGCAAAACTGAGATGGTCAAACAATTTTGTAGGTCAAACCGTTCGGAAGCTACAGCCATTTGTATGAGAAGACTGATTTTCGGGATGTGTCATGTTTTGACAAACATTGTTCTCGCTCTGCCGCATTTCACCAAAGATGCAGAGGTGTGACATCAGCGGTTATGAAGGTTTGAGAAGTATCCAGTGCAAAAAAAGTGACATTTCTAGTTTAAAACAGACAGATTCCAATGGGGATTTTTTATTTTATTCATGTACCGGTGCGTCAATCGGATCAAATGAAATGAGATCCAATTGATTTTGATGTCTACTTTTTAATTTTTTTTATCTACATTAGCTCTTTCTTCATTTGTTTCTTGCTGTTACAGCTAATGAAGAATGAATCTGAAAGATTCAGCAGATGAATTACAGAGTATTTGAACTAAAACCTGGTCAACTGCTTGGAAGACAGCTATGCTCACAAGTATACCACCAACACTCACGTTATTCACTGTGGCCTGGCACCATCGACCTGTCAATCCAAATCCTCACCGTCATTACTGGCGACTGCAATAAAAATGCCTTTGATAAAATGGCTCGTTGGTCTAGGGGTATGATTCTCGCTTCGGGTGCGAGAGGTCCCGGGTTCAAATCCCCGACGAGCCCATGTATAGAGCCTTTAACAATCTGAAAGAGGCGGTTCTTGGGCAACAGTTTGGAGTGCAGAGCAAGGTGGATGAGTGATAAAGGCAATGGATTGCTAATCCATTGTGCTCTGCACTCGTGGGTTCAGCATCGCACAGCATTTATTCATTTCTTCCTTGGTTAAAAAATCTGTCATTTTAACCGGTAGATAGATTACCTTCAGACGAGTGTCGTGACCCTTGTGGGGGTCGTAGAGCAAAACTGAGATGGTCAAACAATTTTGTAGGTCAAACCGTTCGGAAGCTACAGCCATTTGTATGAGAAGACTGATTTTCGGGATGTGTCATGTTTTGACAAACATTGTTCTCGCTCTGCCGCATTTCACCAAAGATGCAGAGGTGTGACATCAGCGGTTATGAAGGTTTGAGAAGCATCCAGTGCAAAAAAAGTGACATTTCTAGTTTAAAACAGACAGATTCCAATGGGGATTTTTTATTTTATTCATGTACCGGTGCGTCAATCGGATCAAATGAAATGAGATCCAATTGATTTTGATGTCTACTTTTTAATTTTTTTAATCTACATTAGCTCTTTCTTCATTTGTTTCTTGCTGTTACAGCTAATGAAGATTGAATCTGAAAGACTCAGCAGATGAATTACAGAGTATTTGAACTAAAACCTGGTCAACTGCTTGGAAGACAGCTATGCTCACAAGTATACCACCAACACTCACGTTATTCACTGTGGCCTGGCACCATCGACCTGTCAATCCAAATCCTCACCGTCATTACTGGCGACTGCAATAAAAATGCCTTTGAAAGAACGGCTCGTTGGTCTAGGGGTATGATTCTCGCTTCGGGTGCGAGAGGTCCCGGGTTCAAATCCCGGACGAGCCCATTTGTAGAGCCTTTAACAATCTGAAATAGGCGGTTCTTGGGCAACAGTTTGGAGTGCAGACCAAGGTGGATGAGTGATAAAGGCAATGGATTGCTAATCCATTGTGCTCTGCACTCGTGGGTTCAGCATCGCACAGCATTTATTCATTTCTTCCTTGGTTAAAAAATCTATCATTTTAACCGGTACATAGATTACCTTCAGACGAGTGTCGTGACCCTTGTGGGGGTCGTAGAGCAAAACTGAGATGGTCAAACAATTTTTTAGGTCAAACCGTTCGGAAGCTACAGCCATTTGTATGAGAAGACTGATTTTCGGGATGTGTCATGTTTTGACAAACATTGTTCTCGCTCTGCCGCATTTCACCAAAGATGCAGAGGTGTGACATCAGCGGTTATGAAGGTTTGAGAAGCATCCAGTGCAAAAAAAGTGACATTTCTAGTTTAAAACAGACAGATTCCAATGGGGATTTTTTATTTTATTCATGTACCGGTGCGTCAATCGGATCAAATTAAATGAAATCCAATTGATTTTGATGTCTACTTTTTAATTTTTTTAATCTACATTAGCTCTTTCTTCATTTGTTTCTTGCTGTTACAGCTAATGAAGATTGAATCTGAAAGATTCAGCAGATGAATTACAGAGTATTTGAACTAAAACCTGGTCAACTGCTTGGAAGACAGCTATGCTCACAAGTATACCACCAACACTCACGTTATTCACTGTGGCCTGGCACCATCGACCTGTCAATCCAAATCCTCACCGTCATTGCTGGCGACTGCAATAAAAATGCCTTTGATAAAATGGCTCGTTGGTCTAGGGGTATGATTCTTGCTTTGGGTGCGAGAGGTCCCGGGTTCAAATCCTGGACGAGCCCATGTGTAGAGCCTTTAACAATCTGAAAGAGGCGGTTCTTGGGCAACAGTTTGGAGTGCAGACCAAGGTGGATGAGTGATAAAGGCAATGGATTGCTAATCCATTGTTCTCTGCACTCGTGGGTTCAGCATCGCACAGCATTTATTCATTTCTTCCTTGGTTAAAAAATCTGTCATTTTAACCGGTACATAGATTACCTTCAGACGAGTGTCGTGACCCTTGTGGGGGTCGTAGAGCAAAACTGAGATGGTCAAACAATTTTGTAGGTCAAACCGTTCGGAAGCTACAGCCATTTGTATGAGAAGACTGATTTTCGGGATGTGTCATGTTTTGACAAACATTGTTCTCGCTCTGCCGCATTTCACCAAAGATGCAGAGGTGTGACATCAGCGGTTATGAAGGTTTGAGAAGCATCCAGTGCAAAAAAAGTGACATTTCTAGTTTAAAACAGACAGATTCCAATGGGGATTTTTTATTTTATTCATGTACCGGTGCGTCAATCGGATCAAATGAAATGAGATCCAATTGATTTTGATGTCTACTTTTGAATTTGTTTAATCTACATTAGCTCTTTCTTCATTTGTTTCTTGCTGTTACAGCTAATGAAGATTGAATCTGAAAGACTCAGCAGATGAATTACAGAGTATTTGAACTAAAACCTGGTCAACTGCTTGGAAGACAGCTATGCTCACAAGTATACCACCAACACTCACGTTATTCACTGTGGCCTGGCACCATCGACCTGTCAATCCAAATCCTCACCGTCATTACTGGCGACTGCAATAAAAATGCCTTTGATAAAATGGCTCGTTGGTCTAGGGGTATGATTCTCGCTTCGGGTGCGAGAGGTCCCGGGTTCAAATCCTGGACGAGCCCATGTGTAGAGCCTTTAACAATCTGAAAGAGGCGGTTCTTGGGCAACAGTTTGGAGTGCAGACCAAGGTGGATGAGTGATAAAGGCAATGGATTGCTAATCCATTGTTCTCTGCACTCGTGGGTTCAGCATCGCACAGCATTTATTCATTTCTTCCTTGGTTAAAAAATCTGTCATTTTAACCGGTAGATAGATTACCTTCAGACGAGTGTCGTGACCCTTGTGGGGGTCGTAGAGCAAAACTGAGATGGTCAAACAATTTTGTAGGTCAAACCGTTCGGAAGCTACAGCCATTTGTATGAGAAGACTGATTTTCGGGATGTGTCATGTTTTGACAAACATTGTTCTCGCTCTGCCGCATTTCACCAAAGATGCAGAGGTGTGACATCAGCGGTTATGAAGGTTTGAGAAGCATCCAGTGCAAAAAAAGTGACATTTCTAGTTTAAAACAGACAGATTCCAATGGGGATTTTTTATTTTATTCATGTACCGGTGCGTCAATCGGATCAAATGAAATGAGATCCAATTGATTTTGATGTCTACTTTTTAATTTTTTTAATCTACATTAGCTCTTTCTTCATTTGTTTCTTGCTGTTACAGCTAATGAAGAATGAATCTGAAAGATTCAGCAGATGAATTACAGAGTATTTGAACTAAAACCTGGTCAACTGCTTGGAAGACAGCTATGCTCACAAGTATACCACCAACACTCACGTTATTCACTGTGGCCTGGCACCATCGACCTGTCAATCCAAATCCTCACCGTCATTACTGGCGACTGCAATAAAAATGCCTTTGATAAAATGGCTCGTTGGTCTAGGGGTATGATTCTCGCTTCGGGTGCGAGAGGTCCCGGGTTCAAATCCCCGACGAGCCCATGTATAGAGCCTTTAACAATCTGAAAGAGGCGGTTCTTGGGCAACAGTTTGGAGTGCAGACCAAGGTGGATGAGTGATAAAGGCAATGGATTGCTAATCCATTGTGCTCTGCACTCGTGGGTTCAGCATCGCACAGCATTTATTCATTTCTTCCTTGGTTAAAAAATCTGTCATTTTAACCGGTAGATAGATTACCTTCAGATGAGTGTCGTGACCCTTGTGGGGGTCGTAGAGCAAAACTGAGATGGTCAAACAATTTTGTAGGTCAAACCGTTCGGAAGCTACAGCCATTTGTATGAGAAGACTGATTTTCGGGATGTGTCATGTTTTGACAAACATTGTTCTCGCTCTGCCGCATTTCACCAAAGATGCAGAGGTGTGACATCAGCGGTTATGAAGGTTTGAGAAGCATCCAGTGCAAAAAAAGTGACATTTCTAGTTTAAAACAGACAGATTCCAATGGGGATTTTTTATTTTATTCATGTACCGGTGCGTCAATCGGATCAAATGAAATGAGATCCAATTGATTTTGATGTCTACTTTTTAATTTTTTTAATCTACATTAGCTCTTTCTTCATTTGTTTCTTGCTGTTACAGCTAATGAAGATTGAATCTGAAAGACTCAGCAGATGAATTACAGAGTATTTGAACTAAAACCTGGTCAACTGCTTGGAAGACAGCTATGCTCACAAGTATACCACCAACACTCACGTTATTCACTGTGGCCTGGCACCATCGACCTGTCAATCCAAATCCTCACCGTCATTACTGGCGACTGCAATAAAAATGCCTTTGATAAAATGGCTCGTTGGTCTAGGGGTATGATTCTCGCTTCGGGTGCGAGAGGTCCCGGGTTCAAATCCCGGACGAACCCATTTGTAGAGCCTTTAACAATCTGAAATAGGCGGTTCTTGGGCAACAGTTTGGAGTGCAGACCAAGGTGGATGAGTGATAAAGGCAATGGATTGCTAATCCATTGTTCTCTGCACTCGTGGGTTCAGCATCGCACAGCATTTATTCATTTCTTCCTTGGTTAAAAAATCTGTCGTTTTAACCGGTACATAGATTACCTTCAGACGAGTGTCGTGACCCTTGTGGGGGTCGTAGAGCAAAACTGAGATGGTCAAACAATTTTGTAGGTCAAACCGTTCGGAAGCTACAGCCATTTGTATGAGAAGACTGATTTTCGGGATGTGTCATGTTTTGACAAACATTGTTCTCGCTCTGCCGCATTTCACCAAAGATGCAGAGGTGTGACATCAGCGGTTATGAAGGTTTGAGAAGCATCCAGTGCAAAAAAAGTGACATTTCTAGTTTAAAACAGACAGATTCCAATGGGGATTTTTTATTTTATTCATGTACCGGTGCGTCAATCGGATCAAATGAAATGAGATCCAATTGATTTTGATGTCTACTTTTGAATTTGTTTAATCTACATTAGCTCTTTCTTCATTTGTTTCTTGCTGTTACAGCTAATGAAGATTGAATCTGAAAGACTCAGCAGATGAATTACAGAGTATTTGAACTAAAACCTGGTCAACTGCTTGGAAGACAGCTATGCTCACAAGTATACCACCAACACTCACGTTATTCACTGTGGCCTGGCACCATCGACCTGTCAATCCAAATCCTCACCGTCATTACTGGCGACTGCAATAAAAATGCCTTTGATAAAACGGCTCGTTGGTCTAGGGTTATGATTCTCGCTTCGGGTGCGAGAGGTCCCGGGTTCAAATCCCGGACGAGCCCATGTGTAGAGCCTTTAACAATCTGAAAGAGGCGGTTCTTGGGCAACAGTTTGGAGTGCAGACCAAGGTGGATGAGTGATAAAGGCAATGGATTGCTAATCCATTGTGCTCTGCACTCGTGGGTTCAGCATCGCACAGCATTTATTCATTTCTTCCTTGGTTAAAAAATCTATCATTTTAACCGGTACATAGATTACCTTCAGACGAGTGTCGTGACCCTTGTGGGGGTCGTAGAGCAAAACTGAGATGGTCAAACAATTTTTTAGGTCAAACCGTTCGGAAGCTACAGCCATTTGTATGAGAAGACTGATTTTCGGGATGTGTCATGTTTTGACAAACATTGTTCTCGCTCTGCCGCATTTCACCAAAGATGCAGAGGTGTGACATCAGCGGTTATGAAGGTTTGAGAAGCATCCAGTGCAAAAAAAGTGACATTTCTAGTTTAAAACAGACAGATTCCAATGGGGATTTTTTATTTTATTCATGTACCGGTGCGTCAATCGGATCAAATGAAATGAAATCCAATTGATTTTGATGTCTACTTTTTAATTTTTTTAATCTACATTAGCTCTTTCTTCATTTGTTTCTTGCTAATACAGCTAATGAAGATTGAATCTGAAAGATTCAGCAGATGAATTACAGAGTATTTGAACTAAAACCTGGTCAACTGCTTGGAAGACAGCTATGCTCACAAGTATACCACCAACACTCACGTTATTCACTGTGGCCTGGCACCATCGACCTGTCAATCCAAATCCTCACCGTCATTAATGGCGACTGCAATAAAAATGCCTTTGATAAAACGGCTCGTTGGTCTAGGGTTATGATTCTCGCTTCGGGTGCGAGAGGTCCCGGGTTCAAATCCCGGACGAGCCCATGTGTAGAGCCTTTAACAATCTGAAAGAGGCGGTTCTTGGGCAACAGTTTGGAGTGCAGACCAAGGTGGATGAGTGATAAAGGCAATGGATTGCTAATCCATTGTGCTCTGCACTCGTGGGTTCAGCATCGCACAGCATTTATTCATTTCTTCCTTGGTTAAAAAATCTATCATTTTAACCGGTACATAGATTACCTTCAGACGAGTGTCGTGACCCTTGTGGGGGTCGTAGAGCAAAACTGAGATGGTCAAACAATTTTTTAGGTCAAACCGTTCGGAAGCTACAGCCATTTGTATGAGAAGACTGATTTTCGGGATGTGTCATGTTTTGACAAACATTGTTCTCGCTCTGCCGCATTTCACCAAAGATGCAGAGGTGTGACATCAGCGGTTATGAAGGTTTGAGAAGCATCCAGTGCAAAAAAAGTGACATTTCTAGTTTAAAACAGACAGATTCCAATGGGGATTTTTTATTTTATTCATGTACCGGTGCGTCAATCGGATCAAATGAAATGAAATCCAATTGATTTTGATGTCTACTTTTTAATTTTTTTAATCTACATTAGCTCTTTCTTCATTTGTTTCTTGCTGTTACAGCTAATGAAGATTGAATCTGAAAGATTCAGCAGATGAATTACAGAGTATTTGAACTAAAACCTGGTCAACTGCTTGGAAGACAGCTATGCTCACAAGTATACCACCAACACTCACGTTATTCACTGTGGCCTGGCACCATCGACCTGTCAATCCAAATCCTCACCGTCATTGCTGGCGACTGCAATAAAAATGCCTTTGATAAAATGGCTCGTTGGTCTAGGGGTATGATTCTTGCTTCGGGTGCGAGAGGTCCCGGGTTCAAATCCTGGACGAGCCCATGTGTAGAGCCTTTAACAATCTGAAAGAGGCGGTTCTTGGGCAACAGTTTGGAGTGCAGACCAAGGTGGATGAGTGATAAAGGCAATGGATTGCTAATCCATTGTTCTCTGCACTCGTGGGTTCAGCATCGCACAGCATTTATTCATTTCTTCCTTGGTTAAAAAATCTGTCATTTTAACCGGTACATAGATTACCTTCAGACGAGTGTCGTGACCCTTGTGGGGGTCGTAGAGCAAAACTGAGATGGTCAAACAATTTTGTAGGTCAAACCGTTCGGAAGCTACAGCCATTTGTATGACCAGACTGATTTTCGGGATGTGTCATGTTTTGACAAACATTGTTCTCGCTCTGCCGCATTTCACCAAAGATGCAGAGGTGTGACATCAGCGGTTATGAAGGTTTGAGAAGCATCCAGTGCAAAAAAAGTGACATTTCTAGTTTAAAACAGACAGATTCCAATGGGGATTTTTTATTTTATTCATGTACCGGTGCGTCAATCGGATCAAATGAAATGAGATCCAATTGATTTTGATGTCTACTTTTGAATTTGTTTAATCTACATTAGCTCTTTCTTCATTTGTTTCTTGCTGTTACAGCTAATGAAGATTGAATCTGAAAGACTCAGCAGATGAATTACAGAGTATTTGAACTAAAACCTGGTCAACTGCTTGGAAGACAGCTATGCTCACAAGTATACCACCAACACTCACGTTATTCACTGTGGCCTGGCACCATCGACCTGTCAATCCAAATCCTCACCGTCATTACTGGCGACTGCAATAAAAATGCCTTTGATAAAATGGCTCGTTGGTCTAGGGGTATGATTCTCGCTTCGGGTGCGAGAGGTCCCGGGTTCAAATCCTGGACGAGCCCATGTGTAGAGCCTTTAACAATCTGAAAGAGGCGGTTCTTGGGCAACAGTTTGGAGTGCAGACCAAGGTGGATGAGTGATAAAGGCAATGGATTGCTAATCCATTGTTCTCTGCACTCGTGGGTTCAGCATCGCACAGCATTTATTCATTTCTTCCTTGGTTAAAAAATCTGTCATTTTAACCGGTAGATAGATTACCTTCAGACGAGTGTCGTGACCCTTGTGGGGGTCGTAGAGCAAAACTGAGATGGTCAAACAATTTTGTAGGTCAAACCGTTCGGAAGCTACAGCCATTTGTATGAGAAGACTGATTTTCGGGATGTGTCATGTTTTGACAAACATTGTTCTCGCTCTGCCGCATTTCACCAAAGATGCAGAGGTGTGACATCAGCGGTTATGAAGGTTTGAGAAGCATCCAGTGCAAAAAAAGTGACATTTCTAGTTTAAAACAGACAGATTCCAATGGGGATTTTTTATTTTATTCATGTACCGGTGCGTCAATCGGATCAAATGAAATGAGATCCAATTGATTTTGATGTCTACTTTTTAATTTTTTTAATCTACATTAGCTCTTTCTTCATTTGTTTCTTGCTGTTACAGCTAATGAAGAATGAATCTGAAAGATTCAGCAGATGAATTACAGAGTATTTGAACTAAAACCTGGTCAACTGCTTGGAAGACAGCTATGCTCACAAGTATACCACCAACACTCACGTTATTCACTGTGGCCTGGCACCATCGACCTGTCAATCCAAATCCTCACCGTCATTACTGGCGACTGCAATAAAAATGCCTTTGATAAAATGGCTCGTTGGTCTAGGGGTATGATTCTCGCTTCGGGTGCGAGAGGTCCCGGGTTCAAATCCCCGACGAGCCCATGTATAGAGCCTTTAACAATCTGAAAGAGGCGGTTCTTGGGCAACAGTTTGGAGTGCAGACCAAGGTGGATGAGTGATAAAGGCAATGGATTGCTAATCCATTGTGCTCTGCACTCGTGGGTTCAGCATCGCACAGCATTTATTCATTTCTTCCTTGGTTAAAAAATCTGTCATTTTAACCGGTAGATAGATTACCTTCAGACGAGTGTCGTGACCCTTGTGGGGGTCGTAGAGCAAAACTGAGATGGTCAAACAATTTTGTAGGTCAAACCGTTCGGAAGCTACAGCCATTTGTATGAGAAGACTGATTTTCGGGATGTGTCATGTTTTGACAAACATTGTTCTCGCTCTGCCGCATTTCACCAAAGATGCAGAGGTGTGACATCAGCGGTTATGAAGGTTTGAGAAGCATCCAGTGCAAAAAAAGTGACATTTCTAGTTTAAAACAGACAGATTCCAATGGGGATTTTTTATTTTATTCATGTACCGGTGCGTCAATCGGATCAAATGAAATGAGATCCAATTGATTTTGATGTCTACTTTTTAATTTTTTTAATCTACATTAGCTCTTTCTTCATTTGTTTCTTGCTGTTACAGCTAATGAAGATTGAATCTGAAAGACTCAGCAGATGAATTACAGAGTATTTGAACTAAAACCTGGTCAACTGCTTGGAAGACAGCTATGCTCACAAGTATACCACCAACACTCACGTTATTCACTGTGGCCTGGCACCATCGACCTGTCAATCCAAATCCTCACCGTCATTACTGGCGACTGCAATAAAAATGCCTTTGAAAGAACGGCTCGTTGGTCTAGGGGTATGATTCTCGCTTCGGGTGCGAGAGGTCCCGGGTTCAAATCCCGGACGAGCCCATTTGTAGAGCCTTTAACAATCTGAAATAGGCGGTTCTTGGGCAACAGTTTGGAGTGCAGACCAAGGTGGATGAGTGATAAAGGCAATGGATTGCTAATCCATTGTGCTCTGCACTCGTGGGTTCAGCATCGCACAGCATTTATTCATTTCTTCCTTGGTTAAAAAATCTATCATTTTAACCGGTACATAGATTACCTTCAGACGAGTGTCGTGACCCTTGTGGGGGTCGTAGAGCAAAACTGAGAACGACATTGTGTTTGTGAGAGTCTCCCCTTTCCATGGAATGGTCAAACAATTTTGTAGGTCAAACCGTTCGGAAGCTACAGCCATTTGTATGAGAAGACTGATTTTCGGGATGTGTCATGTTTTGACAAACATTGTTCTCGCTCTGCCGCATTTCACCAAAGATGCAGAGGTGTGACATCAGCGGTTATGAAGGTTTGAGAAGCATCCAGTGCAAAAAAAGTGACATTTCCAGTTTAAAACAGACAGATTCCAATGGGGATTTTTTATTTTATTCATGTACCGGTGCGTCAATCGGATCAAATGAAATGAGATCCAATTGATTTTGATGTCTACTTTTTAATTTTTTTAATCTACATTAGCTCTTTCTTCATTTGTTTCTTGCTGTTACAGCTAATGAAGATTGAATCTGAAAGATTCAGCAGATGAATTACAGAGTATTTGAACTAAAACCTGGTCAACTGCTTGGAAGACAGCTATGCTCACAAGTATACCACCAACACTCACGTTATTCACTGTGGCCTGGCACCATCGACCTGTCAATCCAAATCCTCACCGTCATTACTGGCGACTGCAATAAAAATGCCTTTGATAAAATGGCTCGTTGGTCTAGGGGTATGATTCACGCTTCGGGTGCGAGAGGTCCCGGGTTCAAATCCCGGACGAGCCCATGTATAGAGCCTTTAACAATCTGAAAGAGGCGGTTCTTGGGCAACAGTTTGGAGTGCAGACCAAGGTGGATGAGTGATAAAGGCAATGGATTGCTAATCCATTGTGCTCTGCACTCGTGGGTTCAGCATCGCACAGCATTTATTCATTTCTTCCTTGGTTAAAAAATCTGTCATTTTAACCGGTAGATAGATTACCTTCAGACGAGTGTCGTGACCCTTGTGGGGGTCGTAGAGCAAAACTGAGATGGTCAAACAATTTTGTAGGTCAAACCGTTCGGAAGCTACAGCCATTTGTATGAGAAGACTGATTTTCGGGATGTGTCATGTTTTGACAAACATTGTTCTCGCTCTGCCGCATTTCACCAAAGATGCAGAGGTGTGACATCAGCGGTTATGAAGGTTTGAGAAGCATCCAGTGCAAAAAAAGTGACATTTCCAGTTTAAAACAGACAGATTCCAATGGGGATTTTTTATTTTATTCATGTACCGGTGCGTCAATCGGATCAAATGAAATGAGATCCAATTGATTTTGATGTCTACTTTTTAATTTTTTTAATCTACATTAGCTCTTTCTTCATTTGTTTCTTGCTGTTACAGCTAATGAAGATTGAATCTGAAAGATTCAGCAGATGAATTACAGAGTATTTGAACTAAAACCTGGTCAACTGCTTGGAAGACAGCTATGCTCACAAGTATACCACCAACACTCACGTTATTCACTGTGGCCTGGCACCATCGACCTGTCAATCCAAATCCTCACCGTCATTACTGGCGACTGCAATAAAAATGCCTTTGATAAAATGGCTCGTTGGTCTAGGGGTATGATTCTCGCTTTGGGTGCGAGAGGTCCCGGGTTCAAATCCCGGACGAGCCCATGTATAGAGCCTTTAACAATCTGAAAGAGGCGGTTCTTGGGCAACAGTTTGGAGTGCAGACCAAGGTGGATGAGTGATAAAGGCAATGGATTGCTAATCCATTGTGCTCTGCACTCGTGGGTTCAGCATCGCACAGCATTTATTCATTTCTTCCTTGGTTAAAAAATCTGTCATTTTAACCGGTAGATAGATTACCTTCAGACGAGTGTCGTGACCCTTGTGGGGGTCGTAGAGCAAAACTGAGATGGTCAAACAATTTTGTAGGTCAAACCGTTCGGAAGCTACAGCCATTTGTATGAGAAGACTGATTTTCGGGATGTGTCATGTTTTGACAAACATTGTTCTCGCTCTGCCGCATTTCACCAAAGATGCAGAGGTGTGACATCAGCGGTTATGAAGGTTTGAGAAGCATCCAGTGCAAAAAAAGTGACATTTCTAGTTTAAAACAGACAGATTCCAATGGGGATTTTTTATTTTATTCATGTACCGGTGCGTCAATCGGATCAAATGAAATGAGATCCAATTGATTTTGATGTCTACTTTTTAATTTTTTTAATCTACATTAGCTCTTTCTTCATTTGTTTCTTGCTGTTACAGCTAATGAAGATTGAATCTGAAAGACTCAGCAGATGAATTACAGAGTATTTGAACTAAAACCTGGTCAACTGCTTGGAAGACAGCTATGCTCACAAGTATACCACCAACACTCACGTTATTCACTGTGGCCTGGCACCATCGACCTGTCAATCCAAATCCTCACCGTCATTACTGGCGACTGCAATAAAAATGCCTTTGAAAGAACGGCTCGTTGGTCTAGGGGTATGATTCTCGCTTCGGGTGCGAGAGGTCCCGGGTTCAAATCCCGGACGAGCCCATTTGTAGAGCCTTTAACAATCTGAAATAGGCGGTTCTTGGGCAACAGTTTGGAGTGCAGACCAAGGTGGATGAGTGATAAAGGCAATGGATTGCTAATCCATTGTGCTCTGCACTCGTGGGTTCAGCATCGCACAGCATTTATTCATTTCTTCCTTGGTTAAAAAATCTATCATTTTAACCGGTACATAGATTACCTTCAGACGAGTGTCGTGACCCTTGTGGGGGTCGTAGAGCAAAACTGAGATGGTCAAACAATTTTGTAGGTCAAACCGTTCGGAAGCTACAGCCATTTGTATGAGAAGACTGATTTTCGGGATGTGTCATGTTTTGACAAACATTGTTCTCGCTCTGCCGCATTTCACCAAAGATGCAGAGGTGTGACATCAGCGGTTATGAAGGTTTGAGAAGCATCCAGTGCAAAAAAAGTGACATTTCTAGTTTAAAACAGACAGATTCCAATGGGGATTTTTTATTTTATTCATGTACCGGTGCGTCAATCGGATCAAATGAAATGAGATCCAATTGATTTTGATGTCTACTTTTTAATTTTTTTAATCTACATTAGCTCTTTCTTCATTTGTTTCTTGCTGTTACAGCTAATGAAGATTGAATCTGAAAGACTCAGCAGATGAATTACAGAGTATTTGAACTAAAACCTGGTCAACTGCTTGGAAGACAGCTATGCTCACAAGTATACCACCAACACTCACGTTATTCACTGTGGCCTGGCACCATCGACCTGTCAATCCAAATCCTCACCGTCATTACTGGCGACTGCAATAAAAATGCCTTTGATAAAATGGCTCGTTGGTCTAGGGGTATGATTCTCGCTTCGGGTGCGAGAGGTCCCGGGTTCAAATCCCGGACGAGCCCATGTATAGAGCCTTTAACAATCTGAAAGAGGCGGTTCTTGGGCAACAGTTTGGAGTGCAGACCAAGGTGGATGAGTGATAAAGGCAATGGATTGCTAATCCATTGTGCTCTGCACTCGTGGGTTCAGCATCGCACAGCATTTATTCATTTCTTCCTTGGTTAAAAAATCTGTCATTTTAACCGGTAGATAGATTACCTTCAGACGAGTGTCGTGACCCTTGTGGGGGTCGTAGAGCAAAACTGAGATGGTCAAACAATTTTGTAGGTCAAACCGTTCGGAAGCTACAGCCATTTGTATGAGAAGACTGATTTTCGGGATGTGTCATGTTTTGACAAACATTGTTCTCGCTCTGCCGCATTTCACCAAAGATGCAGAGGTGTGACATCAGCGGTTATGAAGGTTTGAGAAGCATCCAGTGCAAAAAAAGTGACATTTCTAGTTTAAAACAGACAGATTCCAATGGGGATTTTTTATTTTATTCATGTACCGGTGCGTCAATCGGATCAAATGAAATGAGATCCAATTGATTTTGATGTCTACTTTTGAATTTTTTTAATCTACATTAGCTCTTTCTTCATTTGTTTCTTGCTGTTACAGCTAATGAAGATTGAATCTGAAAGACTCAGCAGATGAATTACAGAGTATTTGAACTAAAACCTGGTCAACTGCTTGGAAGACAGCTATGCTCACAAGTATACCACCAACACTCACGTTATTCACTGTGGCCTGGCACCATCGACCTGTCAATCCAAATCCTCACCGTCATTACTGGCGACTGCAATAAAAATGCCTTTGAAAGAACGGCTCGTTGGTCTAGGGGTATGATTCTTGCTTCGGGTGCGAGAGGTCCCGGGTTCAAATCCCGGATGAGCCCATGTGTAGAGCCTTTAACAATCTGAAAGAGGCGGTTGTTGGGCAACAGTTTGGAGTGCAGACCAAGGTGGATGAGTGATAAAGGCAATGGATTGCTAATCCATTGTGCTCTGCACTCGTGGGTTCAGCATCGCACAGCATTTCTTCATTTCTTCCTTGGTTAAAAAATCTGTCATTTTAACCGGTACGTAGATTACCTTCAGACGAGTGTCGTGACCCTTGTGGGGGTCGTAGAGCAAAACTGAGAACGACATTGTGTTTGTGAGAGTCTCCCCTTTCCATGGAATGGTCAAACAATTTTGTAGGTCAAACCGTTCGGAAGCTACAGCCATTTGTATGACCAGACTGATTTTCGGGATGTGTCATGTTTTGACAAACATTGTTCTCGCTCTGCCGCATTTCACCAAAGATGCAGAGGTGTGACATCAGCGGTTATGAAGGTTTGAGAAGCATCCAGTGCAAAAAAAGTGACATTTCCAGTTTAAAACAGACAGATTCCAATGGGGATTTTTTATTTTATTCATGTACCGGTGCGTCAATCGGATCAAATGAAATGAGATCCAATTGATTTTGATGTCTACTTTTTAATTTTTTTAATCTACATTAGCTCTTTCTTCATTTGTTTCTTGCTGTTACAGCTAATGAAGATTGAATCTGAAAGACTCAGCAGATGAATTACAGAGTATTTGAACTAAAACCTGGTCAACTGCTTGGAAGACAGCTATGCTCACAAGTATACCACCAACACTCACGTTATTCACTGTGGCCTGGCACCATCGACCTGTCAATCCAAATCCTCACCGTCATTACTGGCGACTGCAATAAAAATGCCTTTGATAAAACGGCTCGTTGGTCTAGGGGTATGATTCTCGCTTCGGGTGCGAGAGGTCCCGGGTTCAAATCCCGGACGAGCCCATGTGTAGAGCCTTTAACAACCTGAAAGAGGCGGTTCTTGGGCAACAGTTTGGAGTGCAGACCAAAGTGGATTAGTGATAAAGGCAATGGATTGCTAATCCATTGTGCTCTGCACTTGTGGGTTCAGCATCGCACAGCATTTCTTCATTTCTTCCTTGGTTAAAAAATCTGTCATTTTAACCGGTACGTAGATTACCTTCAGACGAGTGTCGTGACCCTTGTGGGGGTCGTAGAGCAAAACTGAGATGGTCAAACAATTTTGTAGGTCAACCCGTTCGGAAGCTACAGCCATTTGTATGAGAAGACTGATTTTCGGGATGTGTCATGTTTTGACAAACATTGTTCTCGCTCTGCCGCATTTCACCAAAGATGCAGAGGTGTGACATCAGCGGTTATGAAGGTTTGAGAAGCATCCAGTGCAAAAAAAGTGACATTTCTAGTTTAAAACAGACAGATTCCAATGGGGATTTTTTATTTTATTCATGTACCGGTGCGTCAATCGGATCAAATGAAATGAGATCCAATTGATTTTGATGTCTACTTTTGAATTTTTTTAATCTACATTAGCTCTTTCTTCATTTGTTTCTTGCTGTTACAGCTAATGAAGATTGAATCTGAAAGACTCAGCAGATGAATTACAGAGTATTTGAACTAAAACCTGGTCAACTGCTTGGAAGACAGCTATGCTCACAAGTATACCACCAACACTCACGTTATTCACTGTGGCCTGGCACCATCGACCTGTCAATCCAAATCCTCACCGTCATTACTGGCGACTGCAATAAAAATGCCTTTGATAAAACGGCTCGTTGGTCTAGGGTATGATTCTCGCTTCGGGTGCGAGAGGTCCCGGGTTCAAATCCCGGACGAGCCCATGTGTAGAGCCTTTAACAAATCTGAAAGAGGCGGTTCTTGGTCAACAGTTTGGAGTGCAGACCAAGGTGGATGAGTGATAAAGGCAATGGATTGCTAATCCATTGTGCTCTGCACTCGTGGGTTCAGCATCGCACAGCATTTATTCATTTCTTCCTTGGTTAAAAAATCTATCATTTTAACCGGTACATAGATTACCTTCAGACGAGTGTCGTGACCCTTGTGGGGGTCGTAGAGCAAAACTGAGAACGACATTGTGTTTGTGAGAGTCTCCCCTTTCCATGGAATGGTCAAACAATTTTGTAGGTCAAACCGTTCGGAAGCTACAGCCATTTGTATGACCAGACTGATTTTCGGGATGTGTCATGTTTTGACAAACATTGTTCTCGCTCTGCCGCATTTCACCAAAGATGCAGAGGTGTGACATCAGCGGTTATGAAGGTTTGAGAAGCATCCAGTGCAAAAAAAGTGACATTTCCAGTTTAAAACAGACAGATTCCAATGGGGATTTTTTATTTTATTCATGTACCGGTGCGTCAATCGGATCAAATGAAATGAGATCCAATTGATTTTGATGTCTACTTTTTAATTTTTTTAATCTACATTAGCTCTTTCTTCATTTGTTTCTTGCTGTTACAGCTAATGAAGATTGAATCTGAAAGACTCAGCAGATGAATTACAGAGTATTTGAACTAAAACCTGGTCAACTGCTTGGAAGACAGCTATGCTCACAAGTATACCACCAACACTCACGTTATTCACTGTGGCCTGGCACCATCGACCTGTCAATCCAAATCCTCACCGTCATTACTGGCGACTGCAATAAAAATGCCTTTGATAAAACGGCTCGTTGGTCTAGGGGTATGATTCTCGCTTCGGGTGCGAGAGGTCCCGGGTTCAAATCCCGGACGAGCCCATGTGTAGAGCCTTTAACAACCTGAAAGAGGCGGTTCTTGGGCAACAGTTTGGAGTGCAGACCAAAGTGGATTAGTGATAAAGGCAATGGATTGCTAATCCATTGTGCTCTGCACTTGTGGGTTCAGCATCGCACAGCATTTCTTCATTTCTTCCTTGGTTAAAAAATCTGTCATTTTAACCGGTACGTAGATTACCTTCAGACGAGTGTAGTGACCCTTGTGGGGGTCGTAGAGCAAAACTGAGATGGTCAAACAATTTTGTAGGTCAACCCGTTCGGAAGCTACAGCCATTTGTATGAGAAGACTGATTTTCGGGATGTGTCATGTTTTGACAAACATTGTTCTCGCTCTGCCGCATTTCACCAAAGATGCAGAGGTGTGACATCAGCGGTTATGAAGGTTTGAGAAGCATCCAGTGCAAAAAAAGTGACATTTCTAGTTTAAAACAGACAGATTCCAATGGGGATTTTTTATTTTATTCATGTACCGGTGCGTCAATCGGATCAAATGAAATGAGATCCAATTGATTTTGATGTCTACTTTTGAATTTTTTTAATCTACATTAGCTCTTTCTTCATTTGTTTCTTGCTGTTACAGCTAATGAAGATTGAATCTGAAAGACTCAGCAGATGAATTACAGAGTATTTGAACTAAAACCTGGTCAACTGCTTGGAAGACAGCTATGCTCACAAGTATACCACCAACACTCACGTTATTCACTGTGGCCTGGCACCATCGACCTGTCAATCCAAATCCTCACCGTCATTACTGGCGACTGCAATAAAAATGCCTTTGATAAAACGGCTCGTTGGTCTAGGGGTATGATTCTCGCTTCGGGTGCGAGAGGTCCCGGGTTCAAATCCCGGACGAGCCCATGTGTAGAGCCTTTAACAAATCTGAAAGAGGCGGTTCTTGGTCAACAGTTTGGAGTGCAGACCAAGGTGGATGAGTGATAAAGGCAATGGATTGCTAATCCATTGTGCTCTGCACTCGTGGGTTCAGCATCGCACGGCATTTATTCATTTCTTCCTTGGTTAAAAAATCTATCATTTTAACCGGTACATAGATTACCTTCAGACGAGTGTCGTGACCCTTGTGGGGGTCGTAGAGCAAAACTGAGAACGACATTGTGTTTGTGAGAGTCTCCCCTTTCCATGGAATGGTCAAACAATTTTGTAGGTCAAACCGTTCGGAAGCTACAGCCATTTGTTTGAGAAGACTGATTTTCGGGATGTGTCATGTTTTGACAAACATTGTTCTCGCTCTGCCGCATTTCACCAAAGATGCAGAGGTGTGACATCAGCGGTTATGAAGGTTTGAGAAGCATCCAGTGCAAAAAAAGTGACATTTCTAGTTTAAAACAGACAGATTCCAATGGGGATTTTTTATTTTATTCATGTACCGGTGCGTCAATCGGATCAAATGAAATGAGATCCAATTGATTTTGATGTCTACTTTTTAATTTTTTTAATCTACATTAGCTCTTTCTTCATTTGTTTCTTGCTGTTACAGCTAATGAAGATTGAATCTGAAAGACTCAGCAGATGAATTACAGAGTATTTGAACTAAGACCTGGTCAACTGCTTGGAAGACAGCTATGCTCACAAGTATACCACCAACACTCACGTTATTCACTGTGGCCTGGCCCCATCGACCTGTCAATCCAAATCCTCACCGTCATTACTGGCGACTGCAATAAAAATGCCTTTGATAAAACGGCTCGTTGGTCTAGGGGTATGATTCTCGCTTCGGGTGCGAGAGGTCCCGGGTTCAAATCCCGGACGAGCCCATGTGTAGAGCCTTTAACAAATCTGAAAGAGGCGGTTCTTGGGCAACAGTTTGGAGTGCAGACCAAGGTGGATGAGTGATAAAGGCAATGGATTGCTAATCCATTGTGCTCTGCACTCGTGGGTTCAGCATCGCACAGCATTTATTCATTTCTTCCTTGGTTAAAAAATCTGTCATTTTAACCGGTACATAGATTACCTTCAGACGAGTGTCGTGACCCTTGTGGGGGTCGTAGAGCAAAACTGAGATGGTCAAACAATTTTGTAGGTCAAACCGTTCGGAAGCTACAGCCATTTGTTTGAGAAGACTGATTTTCGGGATGTGTCATGTTTTGACAAACATTGTTCTCGCTCTGCCGCAGGTTTGAGAAGCATCCAGTGCAAAAAAAGTGACATTTCTAGTTTAAAACAGACAGATTCCAATGGGGATTTTTTATTTTATTCATGTACCGGTGCGTCAATCGGATCAAATGAAATGAGATCCAATTGATTTTGATGTCTACTTTTTAATTTTTTTAATCTACATTAGCTCTTTCTTCATTTGTTTCTTGCTGTTACAGCTAATGAAGATTGAATCTGAAAGACTCAGCAGATGAATTACAGAGTATTTGAACTAAGACCTGGTCAACTGCTTGGAAGACAGCTATGCTCACAAGTATACCACCAACACTCACGTTATTCACTGTGGCCTGGCCCCATCGACCTGTCAATCCAAATCCTCACCGTCATTACTGGCGACTGCAATAAAAATGCCTTTGATAAAACGGCTCGTTGGTCTAGGGGTATGATTCTCGCTTCGGGTGCGAGAGGTCCCGGGTTCAAATCCCGGACGAGCCCATGTGTAGAGCCTTTAACAAATCTGAAAGAGGCGGTTCTTGGGCAACAGTTTGGAGTGCAGACCAAGGTGGATGAGTGATAAAGGCAATGGATTGCTAATCCATTGTGCTCTGCACTCGTGGGTTCAGCATCGCACAGCATTTATTCATTTCTTCCTTGGTTAAAAAATCTATCATTTTAACCGGTACGTAGATTACCTTCAGACGAGTGTCGTGACCCTTGTGGGGGTCGTAGAGCAAAACTGAGATGGTCAAACAATTTTGTAGGTCAAACCGTTCGGAAGCTACAGCCATTTGTATGAGAAGACTGATTTTCGGGATGTGTCATGTTTTGACAAACATTGTTCTCGCTCTACCGCATTTCACCAAAGATGCAGAGGTGTGACATCAGCGGTTATGAAGGTTTGAGAAGCATCCAGTGCAAAAAAAGTGACATTTCTAGTTTAAAACAGACAGATTCCAATGGGGATTTTTTATTTTATTCATGTACCGGTGCGTCAATCGGATCAAATGAAATGAGATCCAATTGATTTTGATGTCTACTTTTACATTTTTTTAATCTACATTAGCTCTTTCTTCATTTGTTTCTTGCTGTTACAGCTAATGAAGATTGAATCTGAAAGACTCAGCAGATGAATTACAGAGTATTTGAACTAAAACCTGGTCAACTGCTTGGAAGACAGCTATGCTCACAAGTATACCACCAACACTCACGTTATTCACTGTGGCCTGGCACCATCGACCTGTCAATCCAAATCCTCACCGTCATTACTGGCGACTGCAATAAAAATGCCTTTGATAAAACGGCTCGTTGGTCTAGGGGTATGATTCTTGCTTCGGGTGTGAGAGGTCCTGGGTTCAAATCCTGGACGAGCCCATGTGTAGAGCCTTTAACAATCTGAAAGAGGCGGTTCTTGGGCAACAGTTTGGAGTGCAGACCAAGGTGGATGAGTGATAAAGGCAATGGATTGCTAATCCATTGTGCTCTGCACTCGTGGGTTCAGCATCGCACAGCATTTATTCATTTCTTCCTTGGTTAAAAAATCTGTCATTTTAACCGGTACATAGATTACCTTCAGACGAGTGTCGTGACCCTTGTGGGGGTCGTAGAGCAAAACTGAGATGGTCAAACAATTTTGTAGGTCAAACCGTTCGGAAGCTACAGCCATTTGTATGAGAAGACTGATTTTCGGGATGTGTCATGTTTTGACAAACATTGTTCTCGCTCTGCCGCATTTCACCAAAGATGCAGAGGTGTGACATCAGCGGTTATGAAGGTTTGAGAAGCATCCAGTGCAAAAAAAGTGACATTTCTAGTTTAAAACAGACAGATTCCAATGGGGATTTTTTATTTTATTCATGTACCGGTGCGTCAATCGGATCAAATGAAATGAGATCCAATTGATTTTGATGTCTACTTTTGAATTTTTTTAATCTACATTAGCTCTTTCTTCATTTGTTTCTTGCTGTTACAGCTAATGAAGATTGAATCTGAAAGACTCAGCAGATGAATTACAGAGTATTTGAACTAAAACCTGGTCAACTGCTTGGAAGACAGCTATGCTCACAAGTATACCACCAACACTCACGTTATTCACTGTGGCCTGGCACCATCGACCTGTCAATCCAAATCCTCACCGTCATTACTGGCGACTGCAATAAAAATGCCTTTGATAAAACGGCTCGTTGGTCTAGGGGTATGATTCTTGCTTCGGGTGCGAGAGGTCCCGGGTTCAAATCCCGGACGAGCCCATGTGTAGAGCCTTTAACAATCTGAAAGAGGTGGTTCTTGGGCAACAGTTTGGAGTGCAGACCAAGGTGGATGAGTGATAAAGGCAATGGATTGCTAATCCATTGTGCTCTGCACTCGTGGGTTCAGCATCGCACAGCATTTATTCATTTCTTCCTTGGTTAAAAAATCTGTCATTTTAACCGGTAGATAGATTACCTTCAGACGAGTGTCGTGACCCTTGTGGGGGTCATAGAGCAAAACTGAGATGGTCAAACAATTTTGTAGGTCAAACCGTTCGGAAGCTACAGCCATTTGTATGAGAAGACTGATTTTCGGGATGTGTCATGTTTTGACAAACATTGTTCTCGCTCTGCCGCATTTCACCAAAGATGCAGAGGTGTGACATCAGCGGTTATGAAGGTTTGAGAAGCATCCAGTGCAAAAAAAGTGACATTTCTAGTTTAAAACAGACAGATTCCAATGGGGATTTTTTATTTTATTCATGTACCGGTGCGTCAATCGGATCAAATGAAATGAGATCCAATTGATTTTGATGTCTACTTTTTAATTTTTTTAATCTACATTAGCTCTTTCTTCATTTGTTTCTTGCTGTTACAGCTAATGAAGATTGAATCTGAAAGACTCAGCAGATGAATTACAGAGTATTTGAACTAAAACCTGGTCAACTGCTTGGAAGACAGCTATGCTCACAAGTATACCACCAACACTCACGTTATTCACTGTGGCCTGGCACCATCGACCTGTCAATCCAAATCCTCACCGTCATTACTGGCGACTGCAATAAAAATGCCTTTGATAAAACGGCTCGTTGGTCTAGGGGTATGATTCTCGCTTCGGGTGCGAGAGGTCCCGGGTTCAAATCCTGGACGAGCCCATGTGTAGAGCCTTTAACAATCTGAAAGAGGCGGTTCTTGGGCAACAGTTTGGAGTGCAGACCAAGGTGGATGAGTGATAAAGGCAATGGATTGCTAATCCATTGTTCTCTGCACTCGTGGGTTCAGCATCGCACAGCATTTATTCATTTCTTCCTTGGTTAAAAAATCTGTCATTTTAACCGGTACATAGATTACCTTCAGACGAGTGTCGTGACCCTTGTGGGGGTCGTAGAGCAAAACTGAGATGGTCAAACAATTTTGTAGGTCAAACCGTTCGGAAGCTACAGCCATTTGTATGAGAAGACTGATTTTCGGGATGTGTCATGTTTTGACAAACATTGTTCTCGCTCTGCCGCATTTCACCAAAGATGCAGAGGTGTGACATCAGCGGTTATGAAGGTTTGAGAAGCATCCAGTGCAAAAAAAGTGACATTTCTAGTTTAAAACAGAGAGATTCCAATGGGGATTTTTTATTTTATTCATGTACCGGTGCGTCAATCGGATCAAATGAAATGAGATCCAATTGATTTTGATGTCTACTTTTTAATTTTTTTAATCTACATTAGCTCTTTCTTCATTTGTTTCTTGCTGTTACAGCTAATGAAGATTGAATCTGAAAGACTCAGCAGATGAATTACAGAGTATTTGAACTAAAACCTGGTCAACTGCTTGGAAGACAGCTATGCTCACAAGTATACCACCAACACTCACGTTATTCACTGTGGCCTGGCACCATCGACCTGTCAATCCAAATCCTCACCGTCATTACTGGCGACTGCAATAAAAATGCCTTTGATAAAACGGCTCGTTGGTCTAGGGGTATGATTCTCGCTTCGGGTGCGAGAGGTCCCCCGTTCAAATCCCGGACGAGCCCATGTGTAGAGCCTTTAACAAATCTGAAAGAGGCGGTTCTTGGGCAACAGTTTGGAGTGCAGACCAAGGTGGATGAGTGATAAAGGCAATGGATTGCTAATCCATTGTGCTCTGCACTCGTGGGTTCAGCATCGCACAGCATTTATTCATTTCTTCCTTGGTTAAAAAAATCTATCATTTTAACCGGTACATAGATTACCTTCAGACGAGTGTCGTGACCCTTGTGGGGGTCGTAGAGCAAAACTGAGATGGTCAAACAATTTTGTAGGTCAAACCGTTCGGAAGCTACAGCCATTTGTATGAGAAGACTGATTTTCGGGATGTGTCATGTTTTGACAAACATTGTTCTCGCTCTGCCGCATTTCACCAAAGATGCAGAGGTGTGACATCAGCGGTTATGAAGGTTTGAGAAGCATCCAGTGCAAAAAAAGTGACATTTCTAGTTTAAAACAGACAGATTCCAATGGGGATTTTTTATTTTATTCATGTACCGGTGCGTCAATCGGATCAAATGAAATGAGATCCAATTGATTTTGATGTCTACTTTTGAATTTTTTTAATCTACATTAGCTCTTTCTTCATTTGTTTCTTGCTGTTACAGCTAATGAAGATTGAATCTGAAAGACTCAGCAGATGAATTACAGAGTATTTGAACTAAAACCTGGTCAACTGCTTGGAAGACAGCTATGCTCACAAGTATACCACCAACACTCACGTTATTCACTGTGGCCTGGCACCATCGACCTGTCAATCCAAATCCTCACCGTCATTACTGGCGACTGCAATAAAAATGCCTTTGATAAAACGGCTCGTTGGTCTAGGGGTATGATTCTCGCTTCGGGTGCGAGAGGTCCCGGGTTCAAATCCCGGACGAGCCCATGTGTAGAGCCTTTAACAAATCTGAAAGAGGCGGTTCTTGGGCAACAGTTTGGAGTGCAGACCAAGGTGGATGAGTGATAAAGGCAATGGATTGCTAATCCATTGTGCTCTGCACTCGTGGGTTCAGCATCGCACAGCATTTATTCATTTCTTCCTTGGTTAAAAAATCTATCATTTTAACCGGTACATAGATTACCTTCAGACGAGTGTCGTGACCCTTGTGGGGGTCGTAGAGCAAAACTGAGATGGTCAAACAATTTTGTAGGTCAAACCGTTCGGAAGCTACAGCCATTTGTATGAGAAGACTGATTTTCGGGATGTGTCATGTTTTGACAAACATTGTTCTCGCTCTGCCGCATTTCACCAAAGATGCAGAGGTGTGACATCAGCGGTTATGAAGGTTTGAGAAGCATCCAGTGCAAAAAAAGTGACATTTCTAGTTTAAAACAGACAGATTCCAATGGGGATTTTTTATTTTATTCATGTACCGGTGCGTCAATCGGATCAAATGAAATGAGATCCAATTGATTTTGATGTCTACTTTTGAATTTTTTTAATCTACATTAGCTCTTTCTTCATTTGTTTCTTGCTGTTACAGCTAATGAAGATTGAATCTGAAAGACTCAGCAGATGAATTACAGAGTATTTGAACTAAAACCTGGTCAACTGCTTGGAAGACAGCTATGCTCACAAGTATACCACCAACACTCACGTTATTCACTGTGGCCTGGCACCATCGACCTGTCAATCCAAATCCTCACCGTCATTACTGGCGACTGCAATAAAAATGCCTTTGATAAAACGGCTCGTTGGTCTAGGGGTATGATTCTCGCTTCGGGTGCGAGAGGTCCCGGGTTCAAATCCCGGACGAGCCCATGTGTAGAGCCTTTAACAAATCTGAAAGAGGCGGTTCTTGGGCAACAGTTTGGAGTGCAGACCAAGGTGGATGAGTGATAAAGGCAATGGATTGCTAATCCATTGTGCTCTGCACTCGTGGGTTCAGCATCGCACAGCATTTATTCATTTCTTCCTTGGTTAAAAAATCTATCATTTTAACCGGTACATAGATTACCTTCAGACGAGTGTCGTGACCCTTGTGGGGGTCGTAGAGCAAAACTGAGAACAACATTGTGTTTGTGAGAGTCTCCCCTTTCCATGGAATGGTCAAACAATTTTGTAGGTCAAACCGTTCGGAAGCTACAGCCATTTGTATGAGAAGACTGATTTTCGGGATGTGTCATGTTTTGACAAACATTGTTCTCGCTCTGCCGCATTTCACCAAAGATGCAGAGGTGTGACATCAGCGGTTATGAAGGTTTGAGAAGCATCCAGTGCAAAAAAAGTGACATTTCTAGTTTAAAACAGACAGATTCCAATGGGGATTTTTTATTTTATTCATGTACCGGTGCGTCAATCGGATCAAATGAAATGAAATCCAATTGATTTTGATGTCTACTTTTTAATTTTTTTAATCTACATTAGCTCTTTCTTCATTTGTTTCTTGCTGTTACAGCTAATGAAGATTGAATCTGAAAGATTCAGCAGATGAATTACAGAGTATTTGAACTAAAACCTGGTCAACTGCTTGGAAGACAGCTATGCTCACAAGTATACCACCAACACTCACGTTATTCACTGTGGCCTGGCACCATCGACCTGTCAATCCAAATCCTCACCGTCATTACTGGCGACTGCAATAAAAATGCCTTTGATAAAATGGCTCGTTGGTCTAGGGGTATGATTCTCGCTTCGGGTGCGAGAGGTCCCGGGTTCAAATCCCGGACGAGCCCATGTGTAGAGCCTTTAACAATCTGAAAGAGGTGGTTCTTGGGCAACAGTTTGGAGTGCAGACCAAGGTGGATGAGTGATAAAGGCAATGGATTGCTAATCCATTGTGCTCTGCACTCGTGGGTTCAGCATCGCACAGCATTTATTCATTTCTTCCTTGGTTAAAAAATCTGTCATTTTAACCGGTAGATAGATTACCTTCAGACGAGTGTCGTGACCCTTGTGGGGGTCGTAGAGCAAAACTGAGATGGTCAAACAATTTTGTAGGTCAAACCGTTCGGAAGCTACAGCCATTTGTATGAGAAGACTGATTTTCGGGATGTGTCATGTTTTGACAAACATTGTTCTCGCTCTGCCGCATTTCACCAAAGATGCAGAGGTGTGACATCAGCGGTTATGAAGGTTTGAGAAGCATCCAGTGCAAAAAAAGTGACATTTCTAGTTTAAAACAGACAGATTCCAATGGGGATTTTTTATTTTATTCATGTACCGGTGCGTCAATCGGATCAAATGAAATGAGATCCAATTGATTTTGATGTCTACTTTTTAATTTTTTTAATCTACATTAGCTCTTTCTTCATTTGTTTCTTGCTGTTACAGCTAATGAAGATTGAATCTGAAAGACTCAGCAGATGAATTACAGAGTATTTGAACTAAAACCTGGTCAACTGCTTGGAAGACAGCTATGCTCACAAGTATACCACCAACACTCACGTTATTCACTGTGGCCTGGCACCATCGACCTGTCAATCCAAATCCTCACCGTCATTACTGGCGACTGCAATAAAAATGCCTTTGATAAAACGGCTCGTTGGTCTAGGGGTATGATTCTCGCTTCGGGTGCGAGAGGTCCCGGGTTCAAATCCCGGACGAGCCCATGTGTAGAGCCTTTAACAATCTGAAAGAAGCGGTTCTTGGGCAACAGTTTGGAGTGCAGACCAAGGTGGATGAGTGATAAAGGCAATGGATTGCTAATCCATTGTTCTCTGCACTCGTGGGTTCAGCATCGCACAGCATTTATTCATTTCTTCCTTGGTTAAAAAATCTGTCATTTTAACCGGTACATAGATTACCTTCAGACGAGTGTCGTGACCCTTGTGGGGGTCGTAGAGCAAAACTGAGATGGTCAAACAATTTTGTAGGTCAAACCGTTCGGAAGCTACAGCCATTTGTATGAGAAGACTGATTTTCGGGATGTGTCATGTTTTGACAAACATTGTTCTCGCTCTGCCGCATTTCACCAAAGATGCAGAGGTGTGACATCAGCGGTTATGAAGGTTTGAGAAGCATCCAGTGCAAAAAAAGTGACATTTCTAGTTTAAAACAGAGAGATTCCAATGGGGATTTTTTATTTTATTCATGTACCGGTGCGTCAATCGGATCAAATGAAATGAGATCCAATTGATTTTGATGTCTACTTTTTAATTTTTTTAATCTACATTAGCTCTTTCTTCATTTGTTTCTTGCTGTTACAGCTAATGAAGATTGAATCTGAAAGACTCAGCAGATGAATTACAGAGTATTTGAACTAAAACCTGGTCAACTGCTTGGAAGACAGCTATGCTCACAAGTATACCACCAACACTCACGTTATTCACTGTGGCCTGGCACCATCGACCTGTCAATCCAAATCCTCACCGTCATTACTGGCGACTGCAATAAAAATGCCTTTGATAAAACGGCTCGTTGGTCTAGGGGTATGATTCTCGCTTCGGGTGCGAGAGGTCCCGGGTTCAAATCCCGGACGAGCCCATGTGTAGAGCCTTTAACAAATCTGAAAGAGGCGGTTCTTGGGCAACAGTTTGGAGTGCAGACCAAGGTGGATGAGTGATAAAGGCAATGGATTGCTAATCCATTGTGCTCTGCACTCGTGGGTTCAGCATCGCACAGCATTTATTCATTTCTTCCTTGGTTAAAAAATCTATCATTTTAACCGGTACATAGATTACCTTCAGACGAGTGTCGTGACCCTTGTGGGGGTCGTAGAGCAAAACTGAGAACGACATTGTGTTTGTGAGAGTCTCCCCTTTCCATGGAATGGTCAAACAATTTTGTAGGTCAAACCGTTCGGAAGCTACAGCCATTTGTATGAGAAGACTGATTTTCGGGATGTGTCATGTTTTGACAAACATTGTTCTCGCTCTGCCGCATTTCACCAAAGATGCAGAGGTGTGACATCAGCGTTTATGAAGGTTTGAGAAGCATCCAGTGCAAAAAAAGTGACATTTCTAGTTTAAAACAGACAGATTCCAATGGGGATTTTTTATTTTATTCATGTACCGGTGCGTCAATCGGATCAAATGAAATGAGATCCAATTGATTTTGATGTCTACTTTTGAATTTTTTTAATCTACATTAGCTCTTTCTTCATTTGTTTCTTGCTGTTACAGCTAATGAAGATTGAATCTGAAAGACTCAGCAGATGAATTACAGAGTATTTGAACTAAAACCTGGTCAACTGCTTGGAAGACAGCTATGCTCACAAGTATACCACCAACACTCACGTTATTCACTGTGGCCTGGCACCATCGACCTGTCAATCCAAATCCTCACCGTCATTACTGGCGACTGCAATAAAAATGCCTTTGATAAAATGGCTCGTTGGTCTAGGGGTATGATTCTCGCTTCGGGTGCGAGAGGTCCCGGGTTCAAATCCCGGACGAGCCCATGTGTAGAGCCTTTAACAATCTGAAAGAGGTGGTTCTTGGGCAACAGTTTGGAGTGCAGACCAAGGTGGATGAGTGATAAAGGCAATGGATTGCTAATCCATTGTGCTCTGCACTCGTGGGTTCAGCATCACACAGCATTTATTCATTTCTTCCTTGGTTAAAAAATCTATCATTTTAACCGGTACATAGATTACCTTCAGACGAGTGTCGTGACCCTTGTGGGGGTCGTAGAGCAAAACTGAGATGGTCAAACAATTTTGTAGGTCAAACCGTTCGGAAGCTACAGCCATTTGTATGAGAAGACTGATTTTCGGGATGTGTCATGTTTTGACAAACATTGTTCTCGCTCTGCCGCATTTCACCAAAGATGCAGAGGTGTGACATCAGCGGTTATGAAGGTTTGAGAAGCATCCAGTGCAAAAAAAGTGACATTTCTAGTTTAAAACAGACAGATTCCAATGGGGATTTTTTATTTTATTCATGTACCGGTGCGTCAATCGGATCAAATGAAATGAGATCCAATTGATTTTGATGTCTACTTTTGAATTTGTTTAATCTACATTAGCTCTTTCTTCATTTGTTTCTTGCTGTTACAGCTAATGAAGATTGAATCTGAAAGACTCAGCAGATGAATTACAGAGTATTTGAACTAAAACCTGGTCAACTGCTTGGAAGACAGCTATGCTCACAAGTATACCACCAACACTCACGTTATTCACTGTGGCCTGGCACCATCGACCTGTCAATCCAAATCCTCACCGTCATTACTGGCGACTGCAATAAAAATGCCTTTGAAAAAACGGCTCGTTGGTCTAGGGGTATGATTCTCGCTTTGGGTGCGAGAGGTCCCGGGTTCAAATCCCGGACGAGCCCATGTGTAGAGCCTTTAACAATCTGAAAGAGGCGGTTCTTGGGCAACAGTTTGGAGTGCAGACCAAGGTGGATGAGTGATAAAGGCAATGGATTGCTAATCCATTGGGCTCTGCACTCGTGGGTTCAGCATCGCACAGCATTTATTCATTTCTTCCTTGGTTAAAAAATCTATCATTTTAACCGGTACATAGATTACCTTCAGACGAGTGTCGTGACCCTTGTGGGGGTCGTAGAGCAAAACTGAGATGGTCAAACAATTTTGTAGGTCAAACCGTTCGGAAGCTACAGCCATTTGTATGAGAAGACTGATTTTCGGGATGTGTCATGTTTTGACAAACATTGTTCTCGCTCTGCCGCATTTCACCAAAGATGCAGAGGTGTGACATCAGCGGTTATGAAGGTTTGAGAAGCATCCAGTGCAAAAAAAGTGACATTTCTAGTTTAAAACAGACAGATTCCAATGGGGATTTTTTATTTTATTCATGTACCGGTGCGTCAATCGGATCAAATGAAATGAGATCCAATTGATTTTGATGTCTACTTTTGAATTTTTTTAATCTACATTAGCTCTTTCTTCATTTGTTTCTTGCTGTTATAGCTAATGAAGATTGAATCTGAAAGACTCAGCAGATGAATTACAGAGTATTTGAACTAAAACCTGGTCAACTGCTTGGAAGACAGCTATGCTCACAAGTATACCACCAACACTCACGTTATTCACTGTGGCCTGGCACCATCGACCTGTCAATCCAAATCCTCACCGTCATTACTGGCGACTGCAATAAAAATGCCTTTGATAAAACGGCTCGTTGGTCTAGGGGTATGATTCTCGCTTCGGGTGCGAGAGGTCCCGGGTTCAAATCCCGGACGAGCCCAAGTGTAGAGCCTTTAACAAATCTGAAAGAGGCGGTTCTTGGGCAACTGTTTGGAGTGCAGACCAAGGTGGATGAGTGATAAAGGCAATGGATTGCTAATCCATTGTGCTCTGCACTCGTGGGTTCAGCATTGCACAGCATTTATTCATTTCTTCCTTGGTTAAAAAATCTATCATTTTAACCGGTACATAGATTACCTTCAGACGAGTGTCGTGACCCTTGTGGGGGTCGTAGAGCAAAACTGAGAACGACATTGTGTTTGTGAGAGTCTCCCCTTTCCAAAGAATGGGCAAACAATTTTGTAGGTCAAACCGTTCGGAAGCTACAGCCATTTGTATGAGAAGACTGATTTTCGGGATGTGTCATGTTTTGACAAACATTGTTCTCGCTCTGCCGCATTTCACCAAAGATGCAGAGGTGTGACATCAGCGGTTATGAAGGTTTGAGAAGCATCCAGTGCAAAAAAAGTGACGTTTCTAGTTTAAAACAGACAGATTCCAATGGGGATTTTTTATTTTATTCATGTACCGGTGCGTCAATCGGATCAAATGAAATGAGATCCAATTGATTTTGATGTCTACTTTTGAATTTTTTTAATCTACATTAGCTCTTTCTTCATTTGTTTCTTGCTGTTACAGCTAATGAAGATTGAATCTGAAAGACTCAGCAGATGAATTACAGAGTATTTGAACTAAGACCTGGTCAACTGCTTGGAAGACAGCTATGCTCACAAGTATACCACCAACACTCACGTTATTCACTGTGGCCTGGCACCATCGACCTGTCAATCCAAATCCTCACCGTCATTACTGGCGACTGCAATAAAAATGCCTTTGATAAAACGGCTCGTTGGTCTAGGGGTATGATTCTCGCTTCGGGTGCGAGAGGTCCCGGGTTCAAATCCCGGACGAGCCCATGTGTAGAGCCTTTAACAACCTGAAAGAGGCGGTTCTTGGGCAACAGTTTGGAGTGCAGACCAAGGTGGATGAGTGATAAAGGCAATGGATTGCTAATCCATTGTGCTCTGCACTTGTGGGTTCAGCATCGCACAGCATTTATTCATTTCTTCCTTGGTTAAAAAATCTGTCATTTTAACCGGTACGTAGATTACCTTCAGACGAGTGTCGTGACCCTTGTGGGGGTCGTAGAGCAAAACTGAGATGGTCAAACAATTTTGTAGGTCAAACCGTTCGGAAGCTACAGCCATTTGTATGAGAAGACTGATTTTCGGGATGTGTCATGTTTTGACAAACATTGTTCTCGCTCTGCCGCATTTCACCAAAGATGCAGAGGTGTGACATCAGCGGTTATGAAGGTTTGAGAAGCATCCAGTGCAAAAAAAGTGACATTTCTAGTTTAAAACAGACAGATTCCAATGGGGATTTTTTATTTTATTCATGTACCGGTGCGTCAATCGGATCAAATGAAATGAGATCCAATTGATTTTGATGTCTACTTTTTAATTTTTTTAATCTACATTAGCTCTTTCTTCATTTGTTTCTTGCTGTTACAGCTAATGAAAATTGAATCTGAAAGACTCAGCAGATGAATTACAGAGTATTTGAACTAAAACCTGGTCAACTGCTTGGAAGACAGCTATGCTCACAAGTATACCACCAACACTCACGTTATTCACTGTGGCCTGGCACCATCGACCTGTCAATCCAAATCCTCACCGTCATTACTGGCGACTGCAATAAAAATGCCTTTGGTAAAACGGCTTGTTGGTCTAGGGGTATGATTCTCGCTTCGGGTGCGAGAGGTCCCGGGTTCAAATCCCGGACGAGCCCATGTGTAGAGCCTTTAACAAATCTGAAAGAGGCGGTTCTTGGGCAACAGTTTGGAGTGCAGACCAAGGTGGATGAGTGATAAAGGCAATGGATTGCTAATCCATTGTGCTCTGCACTCGTGGGTTCAGCATCGCACAGCATTTATTCATTTCTTCCTTGGTTAAAAAATCTATCATTTTAACCGGTACATAGATTACCTTCAGACGAGTGTCGTGACCCTTGTGGGGGTCGTAGAGCAAAACTGAGATGGTCAAACAATTTTGTAGGTCAAACCGTTCGGAAGCTACAGCCATTTGTATGAGAAGACTGATTTTCGGGATGTGTCATGTTTTGACAAACATTGTTCTCGCTCTGCCGCATTTCACCAAAGATGCAGAGGTGTGACATCAGCGGTTATGAAGGTTTGAGAAGCATCCAGTGCAAAAAAAGTGACATTTCTAGTTTAAAACAGACAGATTTCAATGGGGATTTTTTATTTTATTCATGTACCGGTGCGTCAATCGGATCAAATGAAATGAGATCCAATTGATTTTGATGTCTACTTTTGAATTTTTTTAATCTACATTAGCTCTTTCTTCATTTGTTTCTTGCTGTTACAGCTAATGAAGATTGAATCTGAAAGACTCAGCAGATGAATTACAGAGTATTTGAACTAAAACCTGGTCAACTGCTTGGAAGACAGCTATGCTCACAAGTATACCACCAACACTCACGTTATTCACTGTGGCCTGGCACCATCGACCTGTCAATCCAAATCCTCACCGTCATTACTGGCGACTGCAATAAAAATGCCTTTGATAAAACGGCTCGTTGGTCTAGGGGTATGATTCTCGCTTCGGGTGCGAGAGGTCCCGGGTTCAAATCCCGGACGAGCCCATGTGTAGAGCCTTTAACAATCTGAAAGAGGCGGTTCTTGGGCAACAGTTTGGAGTGCAGACCAAGGTGGATGAGTGATAAAGGCAATGGATTGCTAATCCATTGTGCTCTGCACTTGTGGGTTCAGCATCGCACAGCATTTATTCATTTCTTCCTTGGTTAAAAAATCTGTCATTTTAACCGGTACATAGATTACCTTCAGACGAGTGTCGTGACCCTTGTGGGGGTCGTAGAGCAAAACTGAGATGGTCAAACAATTTTGTAGGTCAAACCGTTCGGAAGCTACAGCCATTTGTATGAGAAGACTGATTTTCGGGATGTGTCATGTTTTTACAAACATTGTTCTCGCTCTGCCGCATTTCACCAAAGATGCAGAGGTGTGACATCAGCGGTTATGAAGGTTTGAGAAGCATCCAGTGCAAAAAAAGTGACATTTGTAGTTTAAAACAGACAGATTCCAATGGGGATTTTTTATTTTATTCATGTGCCGGTGCGTCAATCGGATCAAATGAAATGAGATCCAATTGATTTTGATGTCTACTTTTGATTTTTTTTAATCTACATTAGCTCTTTCTTCATTTGTTTCTTGCTGTTACAGCTAATGAAGATTGAATCTGAAAGACTCAGCAGATGAATTACAGAGTATTTGAACTAAAACCTGGTCAACTGCTTGGAAGACAGCTATGCTCACAAGTATACCACCAACACTCACGTTATTCACTGTGGCCTGGCACCATCGACCTGTCAATCCAAATCCTCACCGTCATTACTGGCGACTGCAATAAAAATGCCTTTGATAAAATGGCTCGTTGGTCTAGGGGTATGATTCTCGCTTCGGGTGCGAGAGGTCCCGGGTTCAAATCCCGGACGAGCCCATGTGTAGAGCCTTTAACAATCTGAAAGAGGTGGTTCTTGGGCAACAGTTTGGAGTGCAGACCAAGGTGGATGAGTGATAAAGGCAATGGATTGCTAATCCATTGTGCTCTGCACTCGTGGGTTCAGCATCGCACAGCATTTATTCATTTCTTCCTTGGTTAAAAAATCTATCATTTTAACCGGTACATAGATTACCTTCAGACGAGTGTCGTGACCCTTGTGGGGGTCGTAGAGCAAAACTGAGATGGTCAAACAATTTTGTAGGTCAAACCGTTCGGAAGCTACAGCCATTTGTATGAGAAGACTGATTTTCGGGATGTGTCATGTTTTGACAAACATTGTTCTCGCTCTGCCGCATTTCACCAAAGATGCAGAGGTGTGACATCAGCGTTTATGAAGGTTTGAGAAGCATCCAGTGCAAAAAAAGTGACATTTCTAGTTTAAAACAGACAGATTCCAATGGGGATTTTTTATTTTATTCATGTACCGGTGCGTCAATCGGATCAAATGAAATGAGATCCAATTGATTTTGATGTCTACTTTTGAATTTTTTTAATCTACATTAGCTCTTTCTTCATTTGTTTCTTGCTGTTACAGCTAATGAAGATTGAATCTGAAAGACTCAGCAGATGAATTACAGAGTATTTGAACTAAAACCTGGTCAACTGCTTGGAAGACAGCTATGCTCACAAGTATACCACCAACACTCACGTTATTCACTGTGGCCTGGCACCATCGACCTGTCAATCCAAATCCTCACCGTCATTACTGGCGACTGCAATAAAAATGCCTTTGATAAAATGGCTCGTTGGTCTAGGGGTATGATTCTCGCTTCGGGTGCGAGAGGTCCCGGGTTCAAATCCCGGACGAGCCCATGTGTAGAGCCTTTAACAATCTGAAAGAGGTGGTTCTTGGGCAACAGTTTGGAATGCAGACCAAGGTGGATGAGTGATAAAGGCAATGGATTGCTAATCCATTGTGCTCTGCACTCGTGGGTTCAGCATCACACAGCATTTATTCATTTCTTCCTTGGTTAAAAAATCTATCATTTTAACCGGTACATAGATTACCTTCAGACGAGTGTCGTGACCCTTGTGGGGGTCGTAGAGCAAAACTGAGATGGTCAAACAATTTTGTAGGTCAAACCGTTCGGAAGCTACAGCCATTTGTATGAGAAGACTGATTTTCGGGATGTGTCATGTTTTGACAAACATTGTTCTCGCTCTGCCGCATTTCACCAAAGATGCAGAGGTGTGACATCAGCGGTTATGAAGGTTTGAGAAGCATCCAGTGCAAAAAAAGTGACATTTCTAGTTTAAAACAGACAGATTCCAATGGGGATTTTTTATTTTATTCATGTACCGGTGCGTCAATCGGATCAAATGAAATGAGATCCAATTGATTTTGATGTCTACTTTTGAATTTGTTTAATCTACATTAGCTCTTTCTTCATTTGTTTCTTGCTGTTACAGCTAATGAAGATTGAATCTGAAAGACTCAGCAGATGAATTACAGAGTATTTGAACTAAAACCTGGTCAACTGCTTGGAAGACAGCTATGCTCACAAGTATACCACCAACACTCACGTTATTCACTGTGGCCTGGCACCATCGACCTGTCAATCCAAATCCTCACCGTCATTACTGGCGACTGCAATAAAAATGCCTTTGATAAAACGGCTCGTTGGTCTAGGGGTATGATTCTCGCTTTGGGTGCGAGAGGTCCCGGGTTCAAATCCCGGACGAGCCCATGTGTAGAGCCTTTAACAATCTGAAAGAGGCGGTTCTTGGGCAACAGTTTGGAGTGCAGACCAAGGTGGATGAGTGATAAAGGCAATGGATTGCTAATCCATTGGGCTCTGCACTCGTGGGTTCAGCATCGCACAGCATTTATTCATTTCTTCCTTGGTTAAAAAATCTATCATTTTAACCGGTACATAGATTACCTTCAGACGAGTGTCGTGACCCTTGTGGGGGTCGTAGAGCAAAACTGAGATGGTCAAACAATTTTGTAGGTCAAACCGTTCGGAAGCTACAGCCATTTGTATGAGAAGACTGATTTTCGGGATGTGTCATGTTTTGACAAACATTGTTCTCGCTCTGCCGCATTTCACCAAAGATGCAGAGGTGTGACATCAGCGGTTATGAAGGTTTGAGAAGCATCCAGTGCAAAAAAAGTGACATTTCTAGTTTAAAACAGACAGATTCCAATGGGGATTTTTTATTTTATTCATGTACCGGTGCGTCAATCGGATCAAATGAAATGAGATCCAATTGATTTTGATGTCTACTTTTGAATTTTTTTAATCTACATTAGCTCTTTCTTCATTTGTTTCTTGCTGTTATAGCTAATGAAGATTGAATCTGAAAGACTCAGCAGATGAATTACAGAGTATTTGAACTAAAACCTGGTCAACTGCTTGGAAGACAGCTATGCTCACAAGTATACCACCAACACTCACGTTATTCACTATGGCCTGGCACCATCGACCTGTCAATCCAAATCCTCACCGTCATTACTGGCGACTGCAATAAAAATGCCTTTGATAAAACGGCTCGTTGGTCTAGGGGTATGATTCTCGCTTCGGGTGCGAGAGGTCCCGGGTTCAAATCCCGGACGAGCCCAAGTGTAGAGCCTTTAACAAATCTGAAAGAGGTGGTTCTTGGGCAACAGTTTGGAGTGCAGACCAAGGTGGATGAGTGATAAAGGCAATGGATTGCTAATCCATTGTGCTCTGCACTCGTGGGTTCAGCATTGCACAGCATTTATTCATTTCTTCCTTGGTTAAAAAATCTATCATTTTAACCGGTACATAGATTACCTTCAGACGAGTGTCGTGACCCTTGTGGGGGTCGTAGAGCAAAACTAAGAACGACATTGTGTTTGTGAGAGTCTCCCCTTTCCAAAGAATGGGCAAACAATTTTGTAGGTCAAACCGTTCGGAAGCTACAGCCATTTGTATGAGAAGACTGATTTTCGGGATGTGTCATGTTTTGACAAACATTGTTCTCGCTCTGCCGCATTTCACCAAAGATGCAGAGGTGTGACATCAGCGGTTATGAAGGTTTGAGAAGCATCCAGTGCAAAAAAAGTGACGTTTCTAGTTTAAAACAGACAGATTCCAATGGGGATTTTTTATTTTATTCATGTACCGGTGCGTCAATCGGATCAAATGAAATGAGATCCAATTGATTTTGATGTCTACTTTTGAATTTTTTTAATCTACATTAGCTCTTTCTTCATTTGTTTCTTGCTGTTACAGCTAATGAAGATTGAATCTGAAAGACTCAGCAGATGAATTACAGAGTATTTGAACTAAGACCTGGTCAACTGCTTGGAAGACAGCTATGCTCACAAGTATACCACCAACACTCACGTTATTCACTGTGGCCTGGCACCATCGACCTGTCAATCCAAATCCTCACCGTCATTACTGGCGACTGCAATAAAAATGCCTTTGATAAAACGGCTCGTTGGTCTAGGGGTATGATTCTCGCTTCGGGTGCGAGAGGTCCCGGGTTCAAATCCCGGACGAGCCCATGTGTAGAGCCTTTAACAACCTGAAAGAGGCGGTTCTTGGGCAACAGTTTGGAGTGCAGACCAAGGTGGATGAGTGATAAAGGCAATGGATTGCTAATCCATTGTGCTCTGCACTCGTGGGTTCAGCATCGCACAGCATTTATTCATTTCTTCCTTGGTTAAAAAATCTGTCATTTTAACCGGTACGTAGATTACCTTCAGACGAGTGTCGTGACCCTTGTGGGGGTCGTAGAGCAAAACTGAGATGGTCAAACAATTTTGTAGGTCAAACCGTTCGGAAGCTACAGCCATTTGTATGAGAAGACTGATTTTCGGGATGTGTCATGTTTTGACAAACATTGTTCTCGCTCTGCCGCATTTCACCAAAGATGCAGAGGTGTGACATCAGCGGTTATGAAGGTTTGAGAAGCATCCAGTGCAAAAAAAGTGACATTTGTAGTTTAAAACAGACAGATTCCAATGGGGATTTTTTATTTTATTCATGTACCGGTGCGTCAATCGGATCAAATGAAATGAGATCCAATTGATTTTGATGTCTACTTTTGATTTTTTTTAATCTACATTAGCTCTTTCTTCATTTGTTTCTTGCTGTTACAGCTAATGAAGATTGAATCTGAAAGACTCAGCAGATGAATTACAGAGTATTTGAACTAAAACCTGGTCAACTGCTTGGAAGACAGCTATGCTCACAAGTATACCACCAACACTCACGTTATTCACTGTGGCCTGGCACCATCGACCTGTCAATCCAAATCCTCACCGTCATTACTGGCGACTGCAATAAAAATGCCTTTGATAAAATGGCTCGTTGGTCTAGGGGTATGATTCTCGCTTCGGGTGCGAGAGGTCCTGGGTTCAAATCCCGGACGAGCCCATGTGTAGAGCCTTTAACAATCTGAAAGAGGTGGTTCTTGGGCAACAGTTTGGAGTGCAGACCAAGGTGGATGAGTGATAAAGGCAATGGATTGCTAATCCATTGTGCTCTGCACTCGTGGGTTCAGCATCGCACAGCATTTATTCATTTCTTCCTTGGTTAAAAAATCTATCATTTTAACCGGTACATAGATTACCTTCAGACGAGTGTCGTGACCCTTGTGGGGGTCGTAGAGCAAAACTGAGATGGTCAAACAATTTTGTAGGTCAAACCGTTCGGAAGCTACAGCCATTTGTATGAGAAGACTGATTTTCGGGATGTGTCATGTTTTGACAAACATTGTTCTCGCTCTGCCGCATTTCACCAAAGATGCAGAGGTGTGACATCAGCGGTTATGGAGGTTTGAGAAGCATCCAGTGCAAAAAAAGTGACATTTCTAGTTTAAAACAGACAGATTCCAATGGGGATTTTTTATTTTATTCATGTACCGGTGCGTCAATCGGATCAAATGAAATGAGATCCAATTGATTTTGATGTCTACTTTTGAATTTGTTTAATCTACATTAGCTCTTTCTTCATTTGTTTCTTGCTGTTACAGCTAATGAAGATTGAATCTGAAAGACTCAGCAGATGAATTACAGAGTATTTGAACTAAAACCTGGTCAACTGCTTGGAAGACAGCTATGCTCACAAGTATACCACCAACACTCACGTTATTCACTGTGGCCTGGCACCATCGACCTGTCAATCCAAATCCTCACCGTCATTACTGGCGACTGCAATAAAAATGCCTTTGATAAAACGGCTCGTTGGTCTAGGGGTATGATTCTCGCTTCGGGTGCGAGAGGTCTCGGGTTCAAATCCCAGACGAGCCCATGCGTAGAGCCTTTAACAATCTGAAAGAGGCGGTTCTTGGGCAACAGTTTGGAGTGCAGACCAAGGTGGATGAGTGATAAAGGCAATGGATTGCTAATCCATTGTGCTCTGCACTCGTGGGTTCAGCATCGCACAGCATTTATTCATTTCTTCCTTGGTTAAAAAATCTGTCATTTTAACCGGTACATAGATTACCTTCAGACGAGTGTCGTGACCCTTGTGGGGGTCGTAGAGCAAAACTGAGATGGTCAAACAATTTTGTAGGTCAAACCGTTCGGAAGCTACAGCCATTTGTATGAGAAGACTGATTTTCGGGATGTGTCATGTTTTGACAAACATTGTTCTCGCTCTGCCGCATTTCACCAAAGATGCAGAGGTGTGACATCAGCGGTTATGAAGGTTTGAGAAGCATCCAGTGCAAAAAAAGTGACATTTCTAGTTTAAAACAGACAGATTCCAATGGGGATTTTTTATTTTATTCATGTACCGGTGCGTCAATCGGATCAAATGAAATGAGATCCAATTGATTTTGATGTCTACTTTTTAATTTTTTTAATCTACATTAGCTCTTTCTTCATTTGTTTCTTGCTGTTACAGCTAATGAAGATTGAATCTGAAAGACTCAGCAGATGAATTACAGAGTATTTGAACTAAAACCTGGTCAACTGCTTGGAAGACAGCTATGCTCACAAGTATACCACCAACACTCACGTTATTCACTGTGGCCTGGCACCATCGACCTGTCAATCCAAATCCTCACCGTCATTACTGGCGACTGCAATAAAAATGCCTTTGATAAAATGGCTCGTTGGTCTAGGGGTATGATTCTCGCTTCGGGTGCGAGAGGTCCCGGGTTCAAATCCCGGACGAGCCCATGTGTAGAGCCTTTAACAATCTGAAAGAGGTGGTTCTTGGGCAACAGTTTGGAGTGCAGACCAAGGTGGATGAGTGATAAAGGCAATGGATTGCTAATCCATTGTGCTCTGCACTCGTGGGTTCAGCATCGCACAGCATTTATTCATTTCTTCCTTGGTTAAAAAATCTATCATTTTAACCGGTACATAGATTACCTTCAGACGAGTGTCGTGACCCTTGTGGGGGTCGTAGAGCAAAACTGAGATGGTCAAACAATTTTGTAGGTCAAACCGTTCGGAAGCTACAGCCATTTGTATGAGAAGACTGATTTTCGGGATGTGTCATGTTTTGACAAACATTGTTCTCGCTCTGCCGCATTTCACCAAAGATGCAGAGGTGTGACATCAGCGGTTATGAAGGTTTGAGAAGCATCCAGTGCAAAAAAAGTGACATTTCTAGTTTAAAACAGACAGATTCCAATGGGGATTTTTTATTTTATTCATGTACCGGTGCGTCAATCGGATCAAATGAAATGAGATCCAATTGATTTTGATGTCTACTTTTTAATTTTTTTAATCTACATTAGCTCTTTCTTCATTTGTTTCTTGCTGTTACAGCTAATGAAGATTGAATCTGAAAGACTCAGCAGATGAATTACAGAGTATTTGAACTAAGACCTGGTCAACTGCTTGGAAGACAGCTATGCTCACAAGTATACCACCAACACTCACGTTATTCACTGTGGCCTGGCACCATCGACCTGTCAATCCAAATCCTCACCGTCATTACTGGCGACTGCAATAAAAATGCCTTTGATGAAACGGCTCGTTGGTCTAGGGGTATGATTCTCGCTTCGGGTGCGAGAGGTCCCGGGTTCAAATCCTGGACGAGCCCATGTGTAGAGCCTTTAACAATCTGAAAGAGGCGGTTTTGGGCAACAGTTTGGAGTGCAGACCAAGGTGGATGAGTGATAAAGGCAATGGATTGCTAATCCATTGTGCTCTGCACTCGTGGGTTCAGCATCGCACAGCATTTATTCATTTCTTCCTTGGTTAAAAAATCTGTCATTTTAACCGGTACATAGATTACCTTCAGACGAGTGTCGTGACCCTTGTGGGGGTCGTAGAGCAAAACTGAGATGGTCAAACAATTTTGTAGGTCAAACCGTTCGGAAGCTACAGCCATTTGTATGAGAAGACTGATTTTCGGGATGTGTCATGTTTTGACAAACATTGTTCTCGCTCTGCCGCATTTCACCAAAGATGCAGAGGTGTGACATCAGCGGTTATGAAGGTTTGAGAAGCATCCAGTGCAAAAAAAGTGACATTTCTAGTTTAAAACAGACAGATTCCAATGGGGATTTTTTATTTTATTCATGTACCGGTGCGTCAATCGGATCAAATGAAATGAGATCCAATTGATTTTGATGTCTACTTTTGAATTTTTTTAATCTACATTAGCTCTTTCTTCATTTGTTTCTTGCTGTTACAGCTAATGAAGATTGAATCTGAAAGACTCAGCAGATGAATTACAGAGTATTTGAACTAAAACCTGGTCAACTGCTTGGAAGACAGCTATGCTCACAAGTATACCACCAACACTCACGTTATTCACTGTGGCCTGGCACCATCGACCTGTCAATCCAAATCCTCACCGTCATTACTGGCGACTGCAATAAAAATGCCTTTGATAAAACGGCTCGTTGGTCTAGGGGTATGATTCTCGCTTCGGGTGCGAGAGGTCCCGGGTTCAAATCCTGGACGAGCCCATGTGTAGAGCCTTTAACAATCTGAAAGAGGCGGTTCTTGGGCAACAGTTTGGAGTGCAGACCAAGGTGGATGAGTGATAAAGGCAATGGATTGCTAATCCATTGTGCTCTGCACTCGTGGGTTCAGCATCGCACAGCATTTATTCATTTCTTCCTTGGTTAAAAAATCTGTCATTTTAACCGGTACATAGATTACCTTCAGACGAGTGTCGTGACCCTTGTGGGGGTCGTAGAGCAAAACTGAGATGGTCAAACAATTTTGTAGGTCAAACCGTTCGGAAGCTACAGCCATTTGTATGAGAAGACTGATTTTCGGGATGTGTCATGTTTTGACAAACATTGTTCTCGCTCTGCCGCATTTCACCAAAGATGCAGAGGTGTGACATCAGCGGTTATGAAGGTTTGAGAAGCATCCAGTGCAAAAAAAGTGACATTTCTAGTTTAAAACAGACAGATTCCAATGGGGATTTTTTATTTTATTCATGTACCGGTGCGTCAATCGGATCAAATGAAATGAGATCCAATTGATTTTGATGTCTACTTTTGAATTTTTTTAATCTACATTAGCTCTTTCTTCATTTGTTTCTTGCTGTTACAGCTAATGAAGATTGAATCTGAAAGACTCAGCAGATGAATTACAGAGTATTTGAACTAAAACCTGGTCAACTGCTTGGAAGACAGCTATGCTCACAAGTATACCACCAACACTCACGTTATTCACTGTGGCCTGGCACCATCGACCTGTCAATCCAAATCCTCACCGTCATTACTGGCGACTGCAATAAAAATGCATTTGATAAAACGGCTCGTTGGTCTAGGGGTATGATTCTCGCTTCGGGTGCGAGAGGTCCCGGGTTCAAATCCTGGACGAGCCCATGTGTAGAGCCTTTAACAATCTGAAAGAGGCGGTTCTTGGGCAACAGTTTGGAGTGCAGACCAAGGTGGATGAGTGATAAAGGCAATGGATTGCTAATCCATTGTGCTCTGCACTCGTGGGTTCAGCATCGCACAGCATTTATTCATTTCTTCCTTGGTTAAAAAATCTGTCATTTTAACCGGTACATAGATTACCTTCAGACGAGTGTCGTGACCCTTTTGGGGGTCGTAGAGCAAAACTGAGATGGTCAAACAATTTTGTAGGTCAAACCGTTCGGAAGCTACAGCCATTTGTATGAGAAGACTGATTTTCGGGATGTGTCATGTTTTGACAAATATTGTTCTCGCTCTGCCGCATTTCACCAAAGATGCAGAGGTGTGACATCAGCGGTTATGAAGGTTTGAGAAGCATCCAGTGCAAAAAAAGTGACATTTCTAGTTTAAAACAGACAGATTCCAATGGGGATTTTTTATTTTATTCATGTACCGGTGCGTCAATCGGATCAAATGAAATGAGATCCAATTGATTTTGATGTCTACTTTTGAATTTTTTTAATCTACATTAGCTCTTTCTTCATTTGTTTCTTGCTGTTACAGCTAATGAAGATTGAATCTGAAAGACTCAGCAGATGAATTACAGAGTATTTGAACTAAAACCTGGTCAACTGCTTGGAAGACAGCTATGCTCACAAGTATACCACCAACACTCACGTTATTCACTGTGGCCTGGCACCATCGACCTGTCAATCCAAATCCTCACCGTCATTACTGGCGACTGCAATAAAAATGCCTTTGATAAAACGGCTCGTTGGTCTAGGGGTATGATTCTCGCTTCGGGTGCGAGAGGTCCCGGGTTCAAATCCTGGACGAGCCCATGTGTAGAGCCTTTAACAATCTGAAAGAGGCGGTTTTGGGCAACAGTTTGGAGTGCAGACCAAGGTGGATGAGTGATAAAGGCAATGAATTGCTAATCCATTGTGCTCTGCACTCGTGGGTTCAGCATCGCACAGCATTCATTCATTTCTTCCTTGGTTAAAAAATCTGTCATTTTAACCGGTACATAGATTACCTTCAGACGAGTGTCGTGACCCTTGTGGGGGTCGTAGAGCAAAACTGAGATGGTCAAACAATTTTGTAGGTCAAACCGTTCGGAAGCTACAGCCATTTGTATGAGAAGACTGATTTTCGGGATGTGTCATGTTTTGACAAACATTGTTCTCGCTCTGCCGCATTTCACCAAAGATGCAGAGGTGTGACATCAGCGGTTATGAAGGTTTGAGAAGCATCCAGTGCAAAAAAAGTGACATTTCTAGTTTAAAACAGACAGATTCCAATGGGGATTTTTTATTTTATTCATGTACCGGTGCGTCAATCGGATCAAATGAAATGAGATCCAATTGATTTTGATGTCTACTTTTGAATTTTTTCATCTACATTAGCTCTTTCTTCATTTGTTTCTTGCTGTTACAGCTAATGAAGATTGAATCTGAAAGACTCAGCAGATGAATTACAGAGTATTTGAACTAAAACCTGGTCAACTGCTTGGAAGACAGCTATGCTCACAAGTATACCACCAACACTCACGTTATTCACTGTGGCCTGGCACCATCGACCTGTCAATCCAAATCCTCACCGTCATTACTGGCGACTGCAATAAAAATGCCTTTGATAAAACGGCTCGTTGGTCTAGGGGTATGATTCTCGCTTCGGGTGCGAGAGGTCCCGGGTTCAAATCCTGGACGAGCCCATGTGTAGAGCCTTTAACAATCTGAAAGAGGCGGTTCTTGGGCAACAGTTTGGAGTGCAGACCAAGGTGGATGAGTGATAAAGGCAATGGATTGCTAATCCATTGTGCTCTGCACTCGTGGGTTCAGCATCGCACAGCATTTATTCATTTCTTCCTTGGTTAAAAAATCTGTCATTTTAACCGGTACATAGATTACCTTCAGACGAGTGTCGTGACCCTTTTGGGGGTCGTAGAGCAAAACTGAGATGGTCAAACAATTTTGTAGGTCAAACCGTTCGGAAGCTACAGCCATTTGTATGAGAAGACTGATTTTCGGGATGTGTCATGTTTTGACAAACATTGTTCTCGCTCTGCCGCATTTCACCAAAGATGCAGAGGTGTGATATCAGCGGTTATGAAGGTTTGAGAAGCATCCAGTGCAAAAAAAGTGACATTTCTAGTTTAAAACAGACAGATTCCAATGGGGATTTTTTATTTTATTCATGTACCGGTGCGTCAATCGGATCAAATGAAATGAGATCCAATTGATTTTGATGTCTACTTTAGAATTTTTTTAATCTGCATTAGCTCTTTCTTCATTTGTTTCTTGCTGTTACAGCTAATGAAGATTGAATCTGAAAGACTCAGCAGATGAATTACAGAGTATTTGAACTAAAACCTGGTCAACTGCTTGGAAGACAGCTATGCTCACAAGTATACCACCAACACTCACGTTATTCACTGTGGCCTGGCACCATCGACCTGTCAATCCAAATCCTCACCGTCATTACTGGCGACTGCAATAAAAATGCCTTTGATAAAACGGCTCGTTGGTCTAGGGGTATGATTCTCGCTTCGGGTGCGAGAGGTCCCTGGTTCAAATCCCGGACGAGCCCATGTGTAGAGCCTTTAACAATCTGAAAGAGGCGGTTTTGGGCAACAGTTTGGAGTGCAGACCAAGGTGGATGAGTGATAAAGGCAATGGATTGCTAATCCATTGTGCTCTGCACTCGTGGGTTCAGCACAGCATTTATTCATTTCTTCCTTGGTTAAAAAATCTATCATTTTAACCGGTACATAGATTACCTTCAGACGAGTGTCGTGACCCTTGTGGGGGTCGTAGTGCAAAACTGAGATGGTCAAACAATTTTGTAGGTCAAACCGTTCGGAAGCTACAGCCATTTGTATGAGAAGACTGATTTTCGGGATGTGTCATGTTTTGACAAACATTGTTCTCGCTCTGCCGCATTTCACCAAAGATGCAGAGGTGTGACATCAGCGGTTATGAAGGTTTGAGAAGCATCCAGTGCAAAAAAAGTGACATTTCTAGTTTAAAACAGACAGATTCCAATGGGGATTTTTTATTTTATTCATGTACCGGTGCGTCAATCGGATCAAATGAAATGAGATCCAATTGATTTTGATGTCTACTTTTGAATTTGTTTAATCTACATTAGCTCTTTCTTCATTTGTTTCTTGCTGTTACAGCTAATGAAGATTGAATCTGAAAGACTCAGCAGATGAATTACAGAGTATTTGAACTAAAACCTGGTCAACTGCTTGGAAGACAGCTATGCTCACAAGTATACCACCAACACTCACGTTATTCACTGTGGCCTGGCACCATCGACCTGTCAATCCAAATCCTCACCGTCATTACTGGCGACTGCAATAAAAATGCCTTTGATAAAACGGCTCGTTGGTCTAGGGGTATGATTCTCGCTTCGGGTGCGAGAGGTCCCCGGTTCAAATCCTGGACGAGCCCATGTGTAGAGCCTTTAACAATCTGAAAGAGGCGGTTCTTGGGCAACAGTTTGGAGTGCAGACCAAGGTGGATGAGTGATAAAGGCAATGGATTGCTAATCCATTGTGCTCTGCACTCGTGGGTTCAGCATCGCACAGCATTTATTCATTTCTTCCTTGGTTAAAAAATCTGTCATTTTAACCGGTACATAGATTACCTTCAGACGAGTGTCGTGACCCTTTTGGGGGTCGTAGAGCAAAACTGAGATGGTCAAACAATTTTGTAGGTCAAACCGTTCGGAAGCTACAGCCATTTGTATGAGAAGACTGATTTTCGGGATGTGTCATGTTTTGACAAACATTGTTCTCGCTCTGCCGCATTTCACCAAAGATGCAGAGGTGTGACATCAGCGGTTATGAAGGTTTGAGAAGCATCCAGTGCAAAAAAAGTGACATTTCTAGTTTAAAACAGACAGATTCCAATGGGGATTTTTTTATTTTATTCATGTACCGGTGCGTCAATCGGATCAAATGAAATGAGATCCAATTGATTTTGATGTCTACTTTTGAATTTTTTTAATCTACATTAGCTCTTTCTTCATTTATTTCTTGCTGTTACAGCTAATGAAGATTGAATCTGAAAGACTCAGCAGATGAATTACAGAGTATTTGAACTAAAACCTGGTCAACTGCTTGGAAGACAGCTATGCTCACAAGTATACCACCAACACTCACGTTATTCACTGTGGCCTGGCACCATCGACCTGTCAATCCAAATCCTCACCGTCATTACTGGCGACTGCAATAAAAATGCCTTTGATAAAACGGCTCGTTGGTCTAGGGGTATGATTCTCGCTTCGGGTGCGAGAGGTCCCGAGTTCAAATCCCGGACGAGCCCATGTGTAGAGCCTTTAACAATCTGAAAGAGGCGGTTCTTGGGCAACAGTTTGGAGTGCAGACCAAGGTGGATGAGTGATAAAGGCAATGGATTGCTAATCCATTGTGCTCTGCACTCGTGGGTTCAGCATCGCACAGCATTTATTCATTTCTTCCTTGGTTAAAAAATCTGTCATTTTAACCGGTACATAGATTACCTTCAGACGAGTGTCGTGACCCTTTTGGGGGTCGTAGAGCAAAACTGAGATGGTCAAACAATTTTGTAGGTCAAACCGTTCGGAAGCTACAGCCATTTGTATGAGAAGACTGATTTTCGGGATGTGTCATGTTTTGACAAACATTGTTCTCGCTCTGCCGCATTTCACCAAAGATGCAGAGGTGTGACATCAGCGGTTATGAAGGTTTGAGAAGCATCCAGTGCAAAAAAAGTGACATTTCTAGTTTAAAACAGACAGATTCCAATGGGGATTTTTTTATTTTATTCATGTACCGGTGCGTCAATCGGATCAAATGAAATGAGATCCAATTGATTTTGATGTCTACTTTTGAATTTTTTTAATCTACATTAGCTCTTTCTTCATTTGTTTCTTGCTGTTACAGCTAATGAAGATTGAATCTGAAAGACTCAGCAGATGAATTACAGAGTATTTGAACTAAAACCTGGTCAACTGCTTGGAAGACAGCTATGCTCACAAGTATACCACCAACACTCACGTTATTCACTGTGGCCTGGCACCATCGACCTGTCAATCCAAATCCTCACCGTCATTACTGGCGACTGCAATAAAAATGCCTTTGATAAAACGGCTCGTTGGTCTAGGGGTATGATTCTCGCTTCGGGTGCGAGAGGTCCCGGGTTCAAATCCCGGACGAGCCCATGTGTAGAGCCTTTAACGATCTGAAAGAGGCGGTTCTTGGGCAACAGTTTGGAGTGCAGACCAAGGTGGATGAGTGATAAAGGCAATGGATTGCTAATCCATTGTGCTCTACACTCGTGGGTTCAGCATCGCACAGCATTTATTCATTTCTCCTTGGTTAAAAAATCTGTCATTTTAACCGGTACGTAGATTACCTTCAGACGAGTGTCGTGACCCTTGTGGGGGCCGTAGAGCAAAACTGAGATGGTCAAACAATTTTGTAGGTCAAACCGTTCGGAAGCTACAGCCATTTGTATGAGAAGACTGATTTTCGGGATGTGTCATGTTTTGACAAACATTGTTCTCGCTCTGCCGCATTTCACCAAAGATGCAGAGGTGTGACATCAGCGGTTATGAAGGTTTGAGAAGCATCCAGTGCAAAAAAAGTGACATTTCTAGTTTAAAACAGACAGATTCCAATGGGGATTTTTTTATTTTATTCATGTACCGGTGCGTCAATCGGATCAAATGAAATGAGATCCAATTGATTTTGATGTCTACTTTTGAATTTTTTTAATCTACATTAGCTCTTTCTTCATTTGTTTCTTGCTGTTACAGCTAATGAAGATTGAATCTGAAAGACTCAGCAGATGAATTACAGAGTATTTGAACTAAAACCTGGTCAACTGCTTGGAAGACAGCTATGCTCACAAGTATACCACCAACACTCACGTTATTCACTGTGGCCTGGCACCATCGACCTGTCAATCCAAATCCTCACCGTCATTACTGGCGACTGCAATAAAAATGCCTTTGATAAAACGGCTCGTTGGTCTAGGGGTATGATTCTCGCTTCGGGTGCGAGAGGTCCCGGGTTCAAATCCTGGACGAGCCCATGTGTAGAGCCTTTAACAATCTGAAAGAGGCGGTTCTTGGGCAACAGTTTGGAGTGCAGACCAAGGTGGATGAGTGATAAAGGCAATGGATTGCTAATCCATTGTGCTCTGCACTCGTGGGTTCAGCATCGCACAGCATTTATTCATTTCTTCCTTGGTTAAAAAATCTGTCATTTTAACCGGTACATAGATTACCTTCAGACGAGTGTCGTGACCCTTTTGGGGGTCGTAGAGCAAAACTGAGATGGTCAAACAATTTTGTAGGTCAAACCGTTCGGAAGCTACAGCCATTTGTATGAGAAGACTGATTTTCGGGATGTGTCATGTTTTGACAAATATTGTTCTCGCTCTGCCGCATTTCACCAAAGATGCAGAGGTGTGACATCAGCGGTTATGAAGGTTTGAGAAGCATCCAGTGCAAAAAAAGTGACATTTCTAGTTTAAAACAGACAGATTCCAATGGGGATTTTTTATTTTATTCATGTACCGGTGCGTCAATCGGATAAAATGAAATGAGATCCAATTGATTTTGATGTCTACTTTTGAATTTTTTTAATCTACATTAGCTCTTTCTTCATTTGTTTCTTGCTGTTACAGCTAATGAAGATTGAATCTGAAAGACTCAGCAGATGAATTACAGAGTATTTGAACTAAAACCTGGTCAACTGCTTGGAAGACAGCTATGCTCACAAGTATACCACCAACACTCACGTTATTCACTGTGGCCTGGCACCATCGACCTGTCAATCCAAATCCTCACCGTCATTACTGGCGACTGCAATAAAAATACCTTTGATAAAACGGCTCGTTGGTCTAGGGGTATGATTCTCGCTTCGGGTGCGAGAGGTCCCGGGTTCAAATCCTGGACGAGCCCATGTGTAGAGCCTTTAACAATCTGAAAGAGGCGGTTTTGGGCAACAGTTTGGAGTGCAGACCAAGGTGGATGAGTGATAAAGGCAATGGATTGCTAATCCATTGTGCTCTGCACTCGTGGGTTCAGCATCGCACAGCATTCATTCATTTCTTCCTTGGTTAAAAAATCTGTCATTTTAACCGGTACATAGATTACCTTCAGACGAGTGTCGTGACCCTTGTGGGGGTCGTAGAGCAAAACTGAGATGGTCAAACAATTTTGTAGGTCAAACCGTTCGGAAGCTACAGCCATTTGTATGAGAAGACTGATTTTCGGGATGTGTCATGTTTTGACAAACATTGTTCTCGCTCTGCCGCATTTCACCAAAGATGCAGAGGTGTGACATCAGCGGTTATGAAGGTTTGAGAAGCATCCAGTGCAAAAAAAGTGACATTTCTAGTTTAAAACAGACAGATTCCAATGGGGATTTTTTATTTTATTCATGTACCGGTGCGTCAATCGGATCAAATGAAATGAGATCCAATTGATTTTGATGTCTACTTTTGAATTTTTTCATCTACATTAGCTCTTTCTTCATTTGTTTCTTGCTGTTACAGCTAATGAAGATTGAATCTGAAAGACTCAGCAGATGAATTACAGAGTATTTGAACTAAAACCTGGTCAACTGCTTGGAAGACAGCTATGCTCACAAGTATACCACCAACACTCACGTTATTCACTGTGGCCTGGCACCATCGACCTGTCAATCCAAATCCTCACCGTCATTACTGGCGACTGCAATAAAAATGCCTTTGATAAAACGGCTCGTTGGTCTAGGGGTATGATTCTCGCTTCGGGTGCGAGAGGTCCCGGGTTCAAATCCTAGACGAGCCCATGTGTAGAGCCTTTAACAATCTGAAAGAGGCGGTTCTTGGGCAACAGTTTGGAGTGCAGACCAAGGTGGATGAGTGATAAAGGCAATGGATTGCTAATCCATTGTGCTCTGCACTCGTGGGTTCAGCATCGCACAGCATTTATTCATTTCTTCCTTGGTTAAAAAATCTGTCATTTTAACCGGTACATAGATTACCTTCAGACGAGTGTCGTGACCCTTTTGGGGGTCGTAGAGCAAAACTGAGATGGTCAAACAATTTTGTAGGTCAAACCGTTCGGAAGCTACAGCCATTTGTATGAGAAGACTGATTTTCGGGATGTGTCATGTTTTGACAAACATTGTTCTCGCTCTGCCGCATTTCACCAAAGATGCAGAGGTGTGATATCAGCGGTTATGAAGGTTTGAGAAGCATCCAGTGCAAAAAAAGTGACATTTCTAGTTTAAAACAGACAGATTCCAATGGGGATTTTTTATTTTATTCATGTACCGGTGCGTCAATCGGATCAAATGAAATGAGATCCAATTGATTTTGATGTCTACTTTTGAATTTTTTTAATCTGCATTAGCTCTTTCTTCATTTGTTTCTTGCTGTTACAGCTAATGAAGATTGAATCTGAAAGACTCAGCAGATGAATTACAGAGTATTTGAACTAAAACCTGGTCAACTGCTTGGAAGACAGCTATGCTCACAAGTATACCACCAACACTCACGTTATTCACTGTGGCCTGGCACCATCGACCTGTCAATCCAAATCCTCACCGTCATTACTGGCGACTGCAATAAAAATGCCTTTGATAAAACGGCTCGTTGGTCTAGAGGTATGATTCTCGCTTCGGGTGCGAGAGGTCCCTGGTTCAAATCCCGGACGAGCCCATGTGTAGAGCCTTTAACAATCTGAAAGAGGCGGTTTTGGGCAACAGTTTGGAGTGCAGACCAAGGTGGATGAGTGATAAAGGCAATGGATTGCTAATCCATTGTGCTCTGCACTCGTGGGTTCAGCATCGCACAGCATTTATTCATTTCTTCCTTGGTTAAAAAATCTGTCATTTTAACCGGTACATAGATTACCTTCAGACGAGTGTCGTGACCCTTGTGGGGGTCGTAGAGCAAAACTGAGATGGTCAAACAATTTTGTAGGTCAAACCGTTCGGAAGCTACAGCCATTTGTATGAGAAGACTGATTTTCGGGATGTGTCATGTTTTGACAAACATTGTTCTCGCTCTGCCGCATTTCACCAAAGATGCAGAGGTGTGACATCAGCGGTTATGAAGGTTTGAGAAGCATCCAGTGCAAAAAAAGTGACATTTCTAGTTTAAAACAGACAGATTCCAATGGGGATTTTTTATTTTATTCATGTACCGGTGCGTCAATCGGATCAAATGAAATGAGATCCAATTGATTTTGATGTCTACTTTTGAATTTTTTTAATCTACATTAGCTCTTTCTTCATTTGTTTCTTGCTGTTACAGCTAATGAAGATTGAATCTGAAAGACTCAGCAGATGAATTACAGAGTATTTGAACTAAAACCTGGTCAACTGCTTGGAAGACAGCTATGCTCACAAGTATACCACCAACACTCACGTTATTCACTGTGGCCTGGCACCATCGACCTGTCAATCCAAATCCTCACCGTCATTACTGGCGACTGCAATAAAAATGCCTTTGATAAAACGGCTCGTTGGTCTAGGGGTATGATTCTCGCTTCGGGTGCGAGAGGTCCCGGGTTCAAATCCTGGACGAGCCCATGTGTAGAGCCTTTAACAATCTGAAAGAGGCGGTTCTTGGGCAACAGTTTGGAGTGCAGACCAAGGTGGATGAGTGATAAAGGCAATGGATTGCTAATCCATTGTGCTCTGCACTCGTGGGTTCAGCATCGCACAGCATTTATTCATTTCTTCCTTGGTTAAAAAATCTGTCATTTTAACCGGTACATAGATTACCTTCAGACGAGTGTCGTGACCCTTTTGGGGGTCGTAGAGCAAAACTGAGATGGTCAAACAATTTTGTAGGTCAAACCGTTCGGAAGCTACAGCCATTTGTATGAGAAGACTGATTTTCGGGATGTGTCATGTTTTGACAAACATTGTTCTCGCTCTGCCGCATTTCACCAAAGATGCAGAGGTGTGACATCAGCGATTATGAAGGTTTGAGAAGCATCCAGTGCAAAAAAAGTGACATTTCTAGTTTAAAACAGACAGATTCCAATGGGGATTTTTTATTTTATTCATGTACCGGTGCATCAATCGGATCAAATGAAATGAGATCCAATTGATTTTGATGTCTACTTTTGAATTTTTTTAATCTACATTAGCTCTTTCTTCATTTGTTTCTTGCTGTTACAGCTAATGAAGATTGAATCTGAAAGACTCAGCAGATGAATTACAGAGTATTTGAACTAAAACCTGGTCAACTGCTTGGAAGACAGCTATGCTCACAAGTATACCACCAACACTCACGTTATTCACTGTGGCCTGGCACCATCGACCTGTCAATCCAAATCCTCACCGTCATTACTGGCGACTGCAATAAAAATGCCTTTGATAAAACGGCTCGTTGGTCTAGGGGTATGATTCTCGCTTCGGGTGCGAGAGGTCCCGGGTTCAAATCCTGGACGAGCCCATGTGTAGAGCCTTTAACAATCTGAAAGAGGCGGTTCTTGGGCAACAGTTTGGAGTGCAGACCAAGGTGGATGAGTGATAAAGGCAATGGATTGCTAATCCATTGTGCTCTGCACTCGTGGGTTCAGCATCGCACAGCATTTATTCATTTCTTCCTTGGTTAAAAAATCTGTCATTTTAACCGGTACATAGATTACCTTCAGACGAGTGTCGTGACCCTTTTGGGGGTCGTAGAGCAAAACTGAGATGGTCAAACAATTTTGTAGGTCAAACCGTTCGGAAGCTACAGCCATTTGTATGAGAAGACTGATTTTCGGGATGTGTCATGTTTTGACAAACATTGTTCTCGCTCTGCCGCATTTCACCAAAGATGCAGAGGTGTGACATCAGCGGTTATGAAGGTTTGAGAAGCATCCAGTGCAAAAAAAGTGACATTTCTAGTTTAAAACAGACAGATTCCAATGGGGATTTTTTTATTTTATTCATGTACCGGTGCGTCAATCGGATCAAATGAAATGAGATCCAATTGATTTTGATGTCTACTTTTGAATTTTTTTAATCTACATTAGCTCTTTCTTCATTTATTTCTTGCTGTTACAGCTAATGAAGATTGAATCTGAAAGACTCAGCAGATGAATTACAGAGTATTTGAACTAAAACCTGGTCAACTGCTTGGAAGACAGCTATGCTCACAAGTATACCACCAACACTCACGTTATTCACTGTGGCCTGGCACCATCGACCTGTCAATCCAAATCCTCACCGTCATTACTGGCGACTGCAATAAAAATGCCTTTGATAAAATGGCTCGTTGGTCTAGGGGTATGATTCTCGCTTCGGGTGCGAGAGGTCCCGGGTTCAAATCCCGGACGAGCCCATGTGTAGAGCCTTTAACAATCTGAAAGAGGTGGTTCTTGGGCAACAGTTTGGAGTGCAGACCAAGGTGGATGAGTGATAAAGGCAATGGATTGCTAATCCATTGTGCTCTGCACTCGTGGGTTCAGCATCGCACAGCATTTATTCATTTCTTCCTTGGTTAAATAATCTATCATTTTAACCGGTACATAGATTACCTTCAGACGAGTGTCGTGACCCTTGTGGGGGTCGTAGAGCAAAACTGAGATGGTCAAACAATTTTGTAGGTCAAACCGTTCGGAAGCTACAGCCATTTGTATGAGAAGACTGATTTTCGGGATGTGTCATGTTTTGACAAACATTGTTCTCGCTCTGCCGCATTTCACCAAAGATGCAGAGGTGTGACATCAGCGGTTATGAAGGTTTGAGAAGCATCCAGTGCAAAAAAAGTGACATTTCTAGTTTAAAACAGACAGATTCCAATGGGGATTTTTTATTTTATTCATGTACCGGTGCGTCAATCGGATCAAATGAAATGAGATCCAATTGATTTTGATGTCTACTTTTGAATTTTTTTAATCTACATTAGCTCTTTCTTCATTTGTTTCTTGCTGTTACAGCTAATGAAGATTGAATCTGAAAGACTCAGCAGATGAATTACAGAGTATTTGAACTAAAACCTGGTCAACTGCTTGGAAGACAGCTATGCTCACAAGTATACCACCAACACTCACGTTATTCACTGTGGCCTGGCACCATCGACCTGTCAATCCAAATCCTCACCGTCATTACTGGCGACTGCAATAAAAATGCCTTTGATAAAACGGCTCGTTGGTCTAGGGGTATGATTCTCGCTTCGGGTGCGAGAGGTCCCGGGTTCAAATCCTGGACGAGCCCATGTGTAGAGCCTTTAACAATCTGAAAGAGGCGGTTCTTGGGCAACAGTTTGGAGTGCAGACCAAGGTGGATGAGTGATAAAGGCAATGGATTGCTAATCCATTGTGCTCTGCACTCGTGGGTTCAGCATCGCACAGCATTTATTCATTTCTTCCTTGGTTAAAAAATCTGTCATTTTAACCGGTACATAGATTACCTTCAGACGACTGTCGTGACCCTTTTGGGGGTCGTAGAGCAAAACTGAGATGGTCAAACAATTTTGTAGGTCAAACCGTTCGGAAGCTACAGCCATTTGTATGAGAAGACTGATTTTCGGGATGTGTCATGTTTTGACAAACATTGTTCTCGCTCTGCCGCATTTCACCAAAGATGCAGAGGTGTGACATCAGCGATTATGAAGGTTTGAGAAGCATCCAGTGCAAAAAAAGTGACATTTCTAGTTTAAAACAGACAGATTCCAATGGGGATTTTTTATTTTATTCATGTACCGGTGCATCAATCGGATCAAATGAAATGAGATCCAATTGATTTTGATGTCTACTTTTGAATTTTTTTAATCTACATTAGCTCTTTCTTCATTTGTTTCTTGCTGTTACAGCTAATGAAGATTGAATCTGAAAGACTCAGCAGATGAATTACAGAGTATTTGAACTAAAACCTGGTCAACTGCTTGGAAGACAGCTATGCTCACAAGTATACCACCAACACTCACGTTATTCACTGTGGCCTGGCACCATCGACCTGTCAATCCAAATCCTCACCGTCATTACTGGCGACTGCAATAAAAATGCCTTTGATAAAACGGCTCGTTGGTCTAGGGGTATGATTCTCGCTTCGGGTGCGAGAGGTCCCGGGTTCAAATCCTGGACGAGCCCATGTGTAGAGCCTTTAACAATCTGAAAGAGGCGGTTCTTGGGCAACAGTTTGGAGTGCAGACCAAGGTGGATGAGTGATAAAGGCAATGGATTGCTAATCCATTGTGCTCTGCACTCGTGGGTTCAGCATCGCACAGCATTTATTCATTTCTTCCTTGGTTAAAAAATCTGTCATTTTAACCGGTACATAGATTACCTTCAGACGAGTGTCGTGACCCTTTTGGGGGTCGTAGAGCAAAACTGAGATGGTCAAACAATTTTGTAGGTCAAACCGTTCGGAAGCTACAGCCATTTGTATGAGAAGACTGATTTTCGGGATGTGTCATGTTTTGACAAACATTGTTCTCGCTCTGCCGCATTTCACCAAAGATGCAGAGGTGTGACATCAGCGGTTATGAAGGTTTGAGAAGCATCCAGTGCAAAAAAAGTGACATTTCTAGTTTAAAACAGACAGATTCCAATGGGGATTTTTTTATTTTATTCATGTACCGGTGCGTCAATCGGATCAAATGAAATGAGATCCAATTGATTTTGATGTCTACTTTTGAATTTTTTTAATCTACATTAGCTCTTTCTTCATTTATTTCTTGCTGTTACAGCTAATGAAGATTGAATCTGAAAGACTCAGCAGATGAATTACAGAGTATTTGAACTAAAACCTGGTCAACTGCTTGGAAGACAGCTATGCTCACAAGTATACCACCAACACTCACGTTATTCACTGTGGCCTGGCACCATCGACCTGTCAATCCAAATCCTCACCGTCATTACTGGCGACTGCAATAAAAATGCCTTTGATAAAATGGCTCGTTGGTCTAGGGGTATGATTCTCGCTTCGGGTGCGAGAGGTCCCGGGTTCAAATCCCGGACGAGCCCATGTGTAGAGCCTTTAACAATCTGAAAGAGGTGGTTCTTGGGCAACAGTTTGGAGTGCAGACCAAGGTGGATGAGTGATAAAGGCAATGGATTGCTAATCCATTGTGCTCTGCACTCGTGGGTTCAGCATCGCACAGCATTTATTCATTTCTTCCTTGGTTAAAAAATCTATCATTTTAACCGGTACATAGATTACCTTCAGACGAGTGTCGTGACCCTTGTGGGGGTCGTAGAGCAAAACTGAGATGGTCAAACAATTTTGTAGGTCAAACCGTTCGGAAGCTACAGCCATTTGTATGAGAAGACTGATTTTCGGGATGTGTCATGTTTTGACAAACATTGTTCTCGCTCTGCCGCATTTCACCAAAGATGCAGAGGTGTGACATCAGCGGTTATGAAGGTTTGAGAAGCATCCAGTGCAAAAAAAGTGACATTTCTAGTTTAAAACAGACAGATTCCAATGGGGATTTTTTATTTTATTCATGTACCGGTGCGTCAATCGGATCAAATGAAATGAGATCCAATTGATTTTGATGTCTACTTTTGAATTTTTTTAATCTACATTAGCTCTTTCTTCATTTGTTTCTTGCTGTTACAGCTAATGAAGATTGAATCTGAAAGACTCAGCAGATGAATTACAGAGTATTTGAACTAAAACCTGGTCAACTGCTTGGAAGACAGCTATGCTCACAAGTATACCACCAACACTCACGTTATTCACTGTGGCCTGGCACCATCGACCTGTCAATCCAAATCCTCACCGTCATTACTGGCGACTGCAATAAAAATGCCTTTGATAAAACGGCTCGTTGGTCTAGGGGTATGATTCTCGCTTCGGGTGCGAGAGGTCCCGGGTTCAAATCCTGGACGAGCCCATGTGTAGAGCCTTTAACAATCTGAAAGAGGCGGTTCTTGGGCAACAGTTTGGAGTGCAGACCAAGGTGGATGAGTGATAAAGGCAATGGATTGCTAATCCATTGTGCTCTGCACTCGTGGGTTCAGCATCGCACAGCATTTATTCATTTCTTCCTTGGTTAAAAAATCTGTCATTTTAACCGGTACATAGATTACCTTCAGACGAGTGTCGTGACCCTTTTGGGGGTCGTAGAGCAAAACTGAGATGGTCAAACAATTTTGTAGGTCAAACCGTTCGGAAGCTACAGCCATTTGTATGAGAAGACTGATTTTCGGGATGTGTCATGTTTTGACAAACATTGTTCTCGCTCTGCCGCATTTCACCAAAGATGCAGAGGTGTGACATCAGCGATTATGAAGGTTTGAGAAGCATCCAGTGCAAAAAAAGTGACATTTCTAGTTTAAAACAGACAGATTCCAATGGGGATTTTTTATTTTATTCATGTACCGGTGCATCAATCGGATCAAATGAAATGAGATCCAATTGATTTTGATGTCTACTTTTGAATTTTTTTAATCTACATTAGCTCTTTCTTCATTTGTTTCTTGCTGTTACAGCTAATGAAGATTGAATCTGAAAGACTCAGCAGATGAATTACAGAGTATTTGAACTAAAACCTGGTCAACTGCTTGGAAGACAGCTATGCTCACAAGTATACCACCAACACTCACGTTATTCACTGTGGCCTGGCACCATCGACCTGTCAATCCAAATCCTCACCGTCATTACTGGCGACTGCAATAAAAATGCCTTTGATAAAACGGCTCGTTGGTCTAGGGGTATGATTCTCGCTTCGGGTGCGAGAGGTCCCGGGTTCAAATCCTGGACGAGCCCATGTGTAGAGCCTTTAACAATCTGAAAGAGGCGGTTCTTGGGCAACAGTTTGGAGTGCAGACCAAGGTGGATGAGTGATAAAGGCAATGGATTGCTAATCCATTGTGCTCTGCACTCGTGGGTTCAGCATCGCACAGCATTTATTCATTTCTTCCTTGGTTAAAAAATCTGTCATTTTAACCGGTACATAGATTACCTTCAGACGAGTGTCGTGACCCTTTTGGGGGTCGTAGAGCAAAACTGAGATGGTCAAACAATTTTGTAGGTCAAACCGTTCGGAAGCTACAGCCATTTGTATGAGAAGACTGATTTTCGGGATGTGTCATGTTTTGACAAACATTGTTCTCGCTCTGCCGCATTTCACCAAAGATGCAGAGGTGTGACATCAGCGATTATGAAGGTTTGAGAAGCATCCAGTGCAAAAAAAGTGACATTTCTAGTTTAAAACAGACAGATTCCAATGGGGATTTTTTATTTTATTCATGTACCGGTGCATCAATCGGATCAAATGAAATGAGATCCAATTGATTTTGATGTCTACTTTTGAATTTTTTTAATCTACATTAGCTCTTTCTTCATTTGTTTCTTGCTGTTACAGCTAATGAAGATTGAATCTGAAAGACTCAGCAGATGAATTACAGAGTATTTGAACTAAAACCTGGTCAACTGCTTGGAAGACAGCTATGCTCACAAGTATACCACCAACACTCACGTTATTCACTGTGGCCTGGCACCATCGACCTGTCAATCCAAATCCTCACCGTCATTACTGGCGACTGCAATAAAAATGCCTTTGATAAAACGGCTCGTTGGTCTAGGGGTATGATTCTCGCTTCGGGTGCGAGAGGTCCCGGGTTCAAATCCTGGACGAGCCCATGTGTAGAGCCTTTAACAATCTGAAAGAGGCGGTTCTTGGGCAACAGTTTGGAGTGCAGACCAAGGTGGATGAGTGATAAAGGCAATGGATTGCTAATCCATTGTGCTCTGCACTCGTGGGTTCAGCATCGCACAGCATTTATTCATTTCTTCCTTGGTTAAAAAATCGATCATTTTAACCGGTACATAGATTACCTTCAGACGAGTGTCGTGACCCTTGTGGGGGTCGTAGAGCAAAACTGAGAACGACATTGTGTTTGTGAGAGTCTCCCCTTTCCATGTAGGTCAAACCGTTCGGAAGCTACAGCCATTTGTATGAGAAGACTGATTTTCGGGATGTGTCATGTTTTGACAAACATTGTTCTCGCTCTGCCGCATTTCACCAAAGATGCAGAGGTGTGACATCAGCGGTTATGAAGGTTTGAGAAGCATCCAGTGCAAAAAAAGTGACATTTCTAGTTTAAAACAGATTCCAATGGGGATTTTTTATTTTATTCATGTACCGGTGCGTCAATCGGATCAAATGAAATGAGATCCAATTGATTTTGATGTCTACTTTTTAATTTTTTTAATCTACATTAGCTCTTTCTTCATTTGTTTCTTGCTGTTACAGCTAATGAAGATGGAATCTGAAAGACTCAGCAGATGAATTACAGAGTATTTGAACTAAAACCTGGTCAACTGCTTGGAAGACAGCTATGCTCACAAGTATACCACCAACACTCACGTTATTCACTGTGGCCTGGCACCATCGACCTGTCAATCCAAATCCTCACCGTCATTACTGGAGACTGCAATAAAAATGACTTTGATAAAACGGCTCGTTGGTCTAGGGGTATGATTCTCGCTTCGGGTGCGAGAGGTCCCGGGTTCAAATCCCGGACGAGCCCATGTGTAGAGCCTTTAACAATCTGAAAGAGGCGGTTCTTGGGCAACAGTTTGGAGTGCAGACCAAGGTGGATGAGTGATAAAGGCAATGGATTGCTAATTCATTGTGCTCTGCACTCGTGGGTTCAGCATCGCACAGCATTTATTCATTTCTTCCTTGGTTAAAAAATCTATCATTTTAACCGGTACATAGATTACCTTCAGACGAGTGTCGTGACCCTTGTGGGGGTCGTAGAGCAAAACTGAGAACGACATTGTGTTTGTGAGAGTCTCCCCTTTCCATGGAATGGTCAAACAATTTTGTAGGTCAAACCGTTCGGAAGCTACAGCCATTTGTATGAGAAGACTGATTTTCGGGATGTGTCATGTTTTGACAAACATTGTTCTCGCTCTGCCGCATTTCACCAAAGATGCAGAGGTGTGACATCAGCGGTTATGAAGGTTTGAGAAGCATCCAGTGCAAAAAAAGTGACATTTCTAGTTTAAAACAGACAGATTCCAATGGGGATTTTTTATTTTATTCATGTACCGGTGCGTCAATCGGATCAAATGAAATGAGATCCAATTGATTTTGATGTCTACTTTTGAATTTTTTTAATCTACATTAGCTCTTTCTTCATTTGTTTCTTGCTGTTACAGCTAATGAAGATTGAATCTGAAAGACTCAGCAGATGAATTACAGAGTATTTGAACTAAAACCTGGTCAACTGCTTGGAAGACAGCTATGCTCACAAGTATACCACCAACACTCACGTTATTCACTGTGGCCTGGCACCATCGACCTGTCAATCCAAATCCTCACCGTCATTACTGGCGACTGCAATAAAAATGACTTTGATAAAACGGCTCGTTGGTCTAGGGGTATGATTCTCTCTTCGGGTGCGAGAGGTCCTGGGTTCAAATCCCGGACGAGCCCATGTGTAGAGCCTTTAACAATCTGAAAGAGGCGGTTCTTGGGCAACAGTTTGGAGTGCAGACCAAGGTGGATGAGTGATAAAGGCAATGGATTGCTAATCCATTGTGCTCTGCACTCGTGGGTTCAGCATCGCACAGCATTTCTTCCTTGGTTAAAAAATCTGTCATTTTAACTGGTACATAGATTACCTTCAGACGAGTGTCGTGACCCTTGTGGGGGTCGTAGAGCAAAACTGAGATGGTCAAACAATTTTGTAGGTCAAACCGTTCGGAAGCTACAGCCATTTGTATGAGAAGACTGATTTTCGGGATGTGTCATGTTTTGACAAACATTGTTCTCGCTCTGCCGCATTTCACCAAAGATGCAGAGGTGTGACATCAGCGGTTATGAAGGTTTGAGAAGCATCCAGTGCAAAAAAAGTGACATTTCTAGTTTAAAACAGACAGATTCCAATGGGGATTTTTTATTTTATTCATGTACCGGTGCGTCAATCGGATCAAATGAAATGAGATCCAATTGATTTTGATGTCTACTTTTGAATTTTTTTAATCTACATTAGCTCTTTCTTCATTTGTTTCTTGCTGTTACAGCTAATGAAGATTGAATCTGAAAGACTCAGCAGATGAATTACAGAGTATTTGAACTAAAACCTGGTCAACTGCTTGGAAGACAGCTATGCTCACAATTATACCACCAACACTCACGTTATTCACTGTGGCCTGGCACCATCGACCTGTCAATCCAAATCCTCACCGTCATTACTGGCGACTGCAATAAAAATGACTTTGATAAAACGGCTCGTTGGTCTAGGGGTATGATTCTTGCTTCGGGTGCGAGAGGTCCCGGGTTCAAATCCCGGATGAGCCCATGTGTAGAGCCTTTAACAATCTGAAAGAGGCTGTTCTTGGGCAAGAAGTTTGGAGTGCAGACCAAGGTGGATGAGTGATAAAGGCAATGGATTGCTAATCCATTGTGCTCTGCACTCGTGGGTTCAGCATCGCACAGCATTTATTCATTTCTTCCTTGGTTAAAAAATCTATCATTTTAACCGGTACATAGATTACCTTCAGACGAGTGTCGTGACCCTTGTGGGGGTCGTAGAGCAAAACTGAGAACGACATTGTGTTTGTGAGAGTCTCCCCTTTCCATGGAATGGTCAAACAATTTTGTAGGTCAAACCGTTCGGAAGCTACAGCCATTTGTATGAGAAGACTGATTTTCGGGATGTGTCATGTTTTGACAAACATTGTTCTCGCTCTGCCGCATTTCACCAAAGATGCAGAGGTGTGACATCAGCGGTTATGAAGGTTTGAGAAGCATCCAGTGCAAAAAAAGTGACATTTCTAGTTTAAAACAGACAGATTCCAATGGGGATTTTTTATTTTATTCATGTACCGGTGCGTCAATCGGATCAAATGAAATGAGATCCAATTGATTTTGATGTCTACTTTTGAATTTTTTTAATCTACATTAGCTCTTTCTTCATTTGTTTCTTGCTGTTACAGCTAATGAAGATTGAATCTGAAAGACTCAGCAGATGAATTACAGAGTATTTGAACTAAAACCTGGTCAACTGCTTGGAAGACAGCTATGCTCACAAGTATACCACCAACACTCACGTTATTCACTGTGGCCTGGCACCATCGACCTGTCAATCCAAATCCTCACCGTCATTACTGGCGACTGCAATAAAAATGACTTTGATAAAACGGCTCGTTGGTCTAGGGGTATGATTCTCTCTTCGGGTGCGAGAGGTCCTGGGTTCAAATCCCTGACGAGCCCATGTGTAGAGCCTTTAACAATCTGAAAGAGGCGGTTCTTGGGCAACAGTTTGGAGTGCAGACCAAGGTGGATGAGTGATAAAGGCAATGGATTGCTAATCCATTGTGCTCTGCACTCGTGGGTTCAGCATCGCACAGCATTTCTTCCTTGGTTAAAAAATCTGTCATTTTAACTGGTACATAGATTACCTTCAGACGAGTGTCGTGACCCTTGTGGGGGTCGTAGAGCAAAACTGAGATGGTCAAACAATTTTGTAGGTCAAACCGTTCGGAAGCTACAGCCATTTGTATGAGAAGACTGATTTTCGGGATGTGTCATGTTTTGACAAACATTGTTCTCGCTCTGCCGCATTTCACCAAAGATGCAGAGGTGTGACATCAGCGGTTATGAAGGTTTGAGAAGCATCCAGTGCAAAAAAAGTGAAATTTCTAGTTTAAAACAGACAGATTCCAATGGGGATTTTTTATTTTATTCATGTACCGGTGCGTCAATCGGATCAAATGAAATGAGATCCAATTGATTTTGATGTCTACTTTTGAATTTTTTTAATCTACATTAGCTCTTTCTTCATTTGTTTCTTGCTGTTACAGCTAATGAAGATTGAATCTGAAAGACTCAGCAGATGAATTACAGAGTATTTGAACTAAAACCTGGTCAACTGCTTGGAAGACAGCTATGCTCACAAGTATACCACCAACACTCACGTTATTCACTGTGGCCTGGCACCATCGACCTGTCAATCCAAATCCTCACCGTCATTACTGGCGACTGCAAGAAAAATGACTTTGATAAAACGGCTCGTTGGTCTAGGGGTATGATTCTCTCTTCGGGTGCGAGAGGTCCTGGGTTCAAATCCCGGACGAGCCCATGTGTAGAGCCTTTAACAATCTGAAAGAGGCGGTTCTTGGGCAACAGTTTGGAGTGCAGACCAAGGTGGATGAGTGATAAAGGCAATGGATTGCTAATCCATTGTGCTCTGCACTCGTGGGTTCAGCATCGCACAGCATTTCTTCCTTGGTTAAAAAATCTGTCATTTTAACTGGTACATAGATTACCTTCAGACGAGTGTCGTGACCCTTGTGGGGGTCGTAGAGCAAAACTGAGATGGTCAAACAATTTTGTAGGTCAAACCGTTCGGAAGCTACAGCCATTTGTATGAGAAGACTGATTTTCGGGATGTGTCATGTTTTGACAAACATTGTTCTCGCTCTGCCGCATTTCACCAAAGATGCAGAGGTGTGACATCAGCGGTTATGAAGGTTTGAGAAGCATCCAGTGCAAAAAAAGTGACATTTCTAGTTTAAAACAGACAGATTCCAATGGGGATTTTTTATTTTATTCATGTACCGGTGCGTCAATCGGATCAAATGAAATGAGATCCAATTGATTTTGATGTCTACTTTTGAATTTTTTTAATCTACATTAGCTCTTTCTTCATTTGTTTCTTGCTGTTACAGCTAATGAAGATTGAATCTGAAAGACTCAGCAGATGAATTACAGAGTATTTGAACTAAAACCTGGTCAACTGCTTGGAAGACAGCTATGCTCACAAGTATACCACCAACACTCACGTTATTCACTGTGGCCTGGCACCATCGACCTGTCAATCCAAATCCTCACCGTCATTACTGGCGACTGCAATAAAAATGACTTTGATAAAACGGCTCGTTGGTCTAGGGGTATGATTCTCTCTTCGGGTGCGAGAGGTCCTGGGTTCAAATCCCGGACGAGCCCATGTGTAGAGCCTTTAACAATCTGAAAGAGGCGGTTCTTGGGCAACAGTTTGGAGTGCAGACCAAGGTGGATGAGTGATAAAGGCAATGGATTGCTAATCCATTGTGCTCTGCACTCGTGGGTTCAGCATCGCACAGCATTTCTTCCTTGGTTAAAAAATCTGTCATTTTAACTGGTACATAGATTACCTTCAGACGAGTGTCGTGACCCTTGTGGGGGTCGTAGAGCAAAACTGAGATGGTCAAACAATTTTGTAGGTCAAACCGTTCGGAAGCTACAGCCATTTGTATGAGAAGACTGATTTTCGGGATGTGTCATGTTTTGACAAACATTGTTCTCGCTCTGCCGCATTTCACCAAAGATGCAGAGGTGTGACATCAGCGGTTATGAAGGTTTGAGAAGCATCCAGTGCAAAAAAAGTGACATTTCTAGTTTAAAACAGACAGATTCCAATGGGGATTTTTTATTTTATTCATGTACCGGTGCGTCAATCGGATCAAATGAAATGAGATCCAATTGATTTTGATGTCTACTTTTGAATTTTTTTAATCTACATTAGCTCTTTCTTCATTTGTTTCTTGCTGTTACAGCTAATGAAGATTGAATCTGAAAGACTCAGCAGATGAATTACAGAGTATTTGAACTAAAACCTGGTCAACTGCTTGGAAGACAGCTATGCTCACAAGTATACCACCAACACTCACGTTATTCACTGTGGCCTGGCACCATCGACCTGTCAATCCAAATCCTCACCGTCATTACTGGCGACTGCAAGAAAAATGACTTTGATAAAACGGCTCGTTGGTCTAGGGGTATGATTCTCTCTTCGGGTGCGAGAGGTCCTGGGTTCAAATCCCGGACGAGCCCATGTGTAGAGCCTTTAACAATCTGAAAGAGGCGGTTCTTGGGCAACAGTTTGGAGTGCAGACCAAGGTGGATGAGTGATAAAGGCAATGGATTGCTAATCCATTGTGCTCTGCACTCGTGGGTTCAGCATCGCACAGCATTTCTTCCTTGGTTAAAAAATCTGTCATTTTAACTGGTACATAGATTACCTTCAGACGAGTGTCGTGACCCTTGTGGGGGTCGTAGAGCAAAACTGAGATGGTCAAACAATTTTGTAGGTCAAACCGTTCGGAAGCTACAGCCATTTGTATGAGAAGACTGATTTTCGGGATGTGTCATGTTTTGACAAACATTGTTCTCGCTCTGCCGCATTTCACCAAAGATGCAGAGGTGTGACATCAGCGGTTATGAAGGTTTGAGAAGCATCCAGTGCAAAAAAAGTGACATTTCTAGTTTAAAACAGACAGATTCCAATGGGGATTTTTTATTTTATTCATGTACCGGTGCGTCAATCGGATCAAATGAAATGAGATCCAATTGATTTTGATGTCTACTTTTGAATTTTTTTAATCTACATTAGCTCTTTCTTCATTTGTTTCTTGCTGTTACAGCTAATGAAGATTGAATCTGAAAGACTCAGCAGATGAATTACAGAGTATTTGAACTAAAACCTGGTCAACTGCTTGGAAGACAGCTATGCTCACAAGTATACCACCAACACTCACGTTATTCACTGTGGCCTGGCACCATCGACCTGTCAATCCAAATCCTCACCGTCATTACTGGCGACTGCAAGAAAAATGACTTTGATAAAACGGCTCGTTGGTCTAGGGGTATAATTCTCTCTTCGGGTGCGAGAGGTCCTGGGTTAAAATCCCGGACGAGCCCATGTGTAGAGCCTTTAACAATCTGAAAGAGGCGGTTCTTGGGCAACAGTTTGGAGTGCAGACCAAGGTGGATGAGTGATAAAGGCAATGGATTGCTAATCCATTGTGCTCTGCACTCGTGGGTTCAGCATCGCACAGCATTTCTTCCTTGGTTAAAAAATCTGTCATTTTAACTGGTACATAGATTACCTTCAGACGAGTGTCGTGACCCTTGTGGGGGTCGTAGAGCAAAACTGAGATGGTCAAACAATTTTGTAGGTCAAACCGTTCGGAAGCTACAGCCATTTGTATGAGAAGACTGATTTTCGGGATGTGTCATGTTTTGACAAACATTGTTCTCGCTCTGCCGCATTTCACCAAAGATGCAGAGGTGTGACATCAGCGGTTATGAAGGTTTGAGAAGCATCCAGTGCAAAAAAAGTGACATTTCTAGTTTAAAACAGACAGATTCCAATGGGGATTTTTTATTTTATTCATGTACCGGTGCGTCAATCGGATCAAATGAAATGAGATCCAATTGATTTTGATGTCTACTTTTGAATTTTTTTAATCTACATTAGCTCTTTCTTCATTTGTTTCTTGCTGTTACAGCTAATGAAGATTGAATCTGAAAGACTCAGCAGATGAATTACAGAGTATTTGAACTAAAACCTGGTCAACTGCTTGGAAGACAGCTATGCTCACAAGTATACCACCAACACTCACGTTATTCACTGTGGCCTGGCACCATCGACCTGTCAATCCAAATCCTCACCGTCATTACTGGCGACTGCAATAAAAATGCCTTTGATAAAACGGCTCGTTGGTCTATGGGTATGATTCTCGCTTCGGGTGCGAGAGGTCCCGGGTTCAAATCCCGGACGAGCCCATGTGTAGAGCCTTTAACAATCTGAAAGAGGTGGTTCTTGGGCAACAGTTTGGAGTGCAGACCAAGGTGGATGAGTGATAAAGGCAATGGATTGCTAATCCATTGTGCTCTGCACTCGTGGGTTCAGCATTTATTCATTTCTTCCTTGGTTAAAAAATCTGTCATTTTAACCGGTACATAGATTACCTTCAGACGAGTGTCGTGACCCTTGTGGGGGTCGTAGAGCAAAACTGAGATGGTCAAACAATTTTGTAGGTCAAACCGTTCGGAAGCTACAGCCATTTGTATGAGAAGACTGATTTTCGGGATGTGTCATGTTTTGACAAACATTGTTCTCGCTCTGCCGCATTTCACCAAAGATGCAGAGGTGTGACATCAGCGGTTATGAAGGTTTGAGAAGCATCCAGTGCAAAAAAAGTGACATTTCTAGTTTAAAACAGACAGATTCCAATGGGGATTTTTTATTTTATTCATGTACCGGTGCGTCAATCGGATCAAATGAAATGAGATCCAATTGATTTTGATGTCTACTTTTGAATTTTTTTAATCTACATTAGCTCTTTCTTCATTTGTTTCTTGCTGTTACAGCTAATGAAGATTGAATCTGAAAGACTCAGCAGATGAATTACAGAGTATTTGAACTAAAACCTGGTCAACTGCTTGGAAGACAGCTATGCTCACAAGTATACCACCAACACTCACGTTATTCACTGTGGCCTGGCACCATCGACCTGTCAATCCAAATCCTCACCGTCATTACTGGCGACTGCAATAAAAATGCCTTTGATAAAACGGCTCGTTGGTCTATGGGTATGATTCTCGCTTCGGGTGCGAGAGGTCCCAGGTTCAAATCCCGGACGAGCCCATGTGTAGAGCCTTTAACAATCTGAAAGAGGTGGTTCTTGGGCAACAGTTTGGAGTGCAGACCAAGGTGGATGAGTGATAAAGGCAATGTATTGCTAATCCATTGTGCTCTGCACTCGTGGGTTCAGCATCGCACAGCATTTATTCATTTCTTCCTTGGTTAAAAAATCTGTCATTTTAACCGGTACATAGATTACCTTCAGACGAGTGTCGTGACCCTTGTGGGGGTCGTAGAGCAAAACTGAGATGGTCAAACAATTTTGTAGGTCAAACCGTTCGGAAGCTACAGCCATTTGTATGAGAAGACTGATTTTCGGGATGTGTCATGTTTTGACAAACATTGTTCTCGCTCTGCCGCATTTCACCAAAGATGCAGAGGTGTGACATCAGCGGTTATGAAGGTTTGAGAAGCATCCAGTGCAAAAAAAGTGACATTTCTAGTTTAAAACAGACAGATTCCAATGGGGATTTTTTATTTTATTCATGTACCGGTGCGTCAATCGGATCAAATGAAATGAGATCCAATTGATTTTGATGTCTACTTTTGAATTTTTTTAATCTACATTAGCTCTTTCTTCATTTGTTTCTTGCTGTTACAGCTAATGAAGATTGAATCTGAAAGACTCAGCAGATGAATTACAGAGTATTTGAACTAAAACCTGGTCAACTGCTTGGAAGACAGCTATGCTCACAAGTATACCACCAACACTCACGTTATTCACTGTGGCCTGGCACCATCGACCTGTCAATCCAAATCCTCACCGTCATTACTGGCGACTGCAATAAAAATGCCTTTGATAAAACGGCTCGTTGGTCTATGGGTATGATTCTCGCTTCGGGTGCGAGAGGTCCCAGGTTCAAATCCCGGACGAGCCCATGTGTAGAGCCTTTAACAATCTGAAAGAGGTGGTTCTTGGGCAACAGTTTGGAGTGCAGACCAAGGTGGATGAGTGATAAAGGCAATGTATTGCTAATCCATTGTGCTCTGCACTCGTGGGTTCAGCATCGCACAGCATTTATTCATTTCTTCCTTGGTTAAAAAATCTGTCATTTTAACCGGTACATAGATTACCTTCAGACGAGTGTCGTGACCCTTGTGGGGGTCGTAGAGCAAAACTGAGATGGTCAAACAATTTTGTAGGTCAAACCGTTCGGAAGCTACAGCCATTTGTATGAGAAGAATGATTTTCGGGATGTGTCATGTTTTGACAAACATTGTTCTCGCTCTGCCGCATTTCACCAAAGATGCAGAGGTGTGACATCAGCGGTTATGAAGGTTTGAGAAGCATCCAGTGCAAAAAAAGTGACATTTCTAGTTTAAAACAGACAGATTCCAATGGGGATTTTTTATTTTATTCATGTACCGGTGCGTCAATCGGATCAAATGAAATGAGATCCAATTGATTTTGATGTCTACTTTTGAATTTTTTAAATCTACATTAGCTCTTTCTTCATTTGTTTCTTGCTGTTACAGCTAATGAAGATTGAATCTGAAAGACTCAGCAGATGAATTACAGAGTATTTGAACTAAAACCTGGTCAACTGCTTGGAAGACAGCTATGCTCACAAGTATACCACCAACACTCACGTTATTCACTGTGGCCTGGCACCATCGACCTGTCAATCCAAATCCTCACCGTCATTACTGGCGACTGCAATAAAAATGACTTTGATAAAACGGCTCGTTGGTCTAGGGGTATGATTCTCGCTTCGGGTGCGAGAGGTCCCGGGTTCAAATCCCGGACGAGCCCATGTGTAGAGCCTTTAACAATCTGAAAGAGGCTGTTCTTGGGCAAGAAGTTTGGAGTGCAGACCAAGGTGGATGAGTGATAAAGGCAATGGATTGCTAATCCATTGTGCTCTGCACTCGTGGGTTCAGCATCGCACAGCATTTATTCATTTCTTCCTTGGTTAAAAAATCTATCATTTTAACCGGTACATAGATTACCTTCAGACGAGTGTCGTGACCCTTGGGGGGGTCGTAGAGCAAAACTGAGAACGACATTGTGTTTGTGAGAGTCTCCCCTTTCCATGGAATGGTCAAACAATTTTGTAGGTCAAACCGTTCGGAAGCTACAGCCATTTGTATGAGAAGACTGATTTTCGGGATGTGTCATGTTTTGACAAACATTGTTCTCGCTCTGCCGCATTTCACCAAAGATGCAGAGGTGTGACATCAGCGGTTATGAAGGTTTGAGAAGCATCCAGTGCAAAAAAAGTGAAATTTCTAGTTTAAAACAGACAGATTCCAATGGGGATTTTTTATTTTATTCATGTACCGGTGCGTCAATCGGATCAAATGAAATGAGATCCAATTGATTTTGATGTCTACTTTTGAATTTTTTTAATCTACATTAGCTCTTTCTTCATTTGTTTCTTGCTGTTACAGCTAATGAAGATTGAATCTGAAAGACTCAGCAGATGAATTACAGAGTATTTGAACTAAAACCTGGTCAACTGCTTGGAAGACAGCTATGCTCACAAGTATACCACCAACACTCACGTTATTCACTGTGGCCTGGCACCATCGACCTGTCAATCCAAATCCTCACCGTCATTACTGGCGACTGCAATAAAAATGACTTTGATAAAACGGCTCGTTGGTCTAGGGGTATGATTCTCTCTTCGGGTGCGAGAGGTCCTGGGTTCAAATCCCGGACGAGCCCATGTGTAGAGCCTTTAACAATCTGAAAGAGGCGGTTCTTGGGCAACAGTTTGGAGTGCAGACCAAGGTGGATGAGTGATAAAGGCAATGGATTGCTAATCCATTGTGCTCTGCACTCGTGGGTTCAGCATCGCACAGCATTTATTCATTTCTTCCTTGGTTAAAAAATCTGTCAATTTAACCGGTACATAGATTACCTTCAGACGAGTGTCGTGACCCTTGTGGGGGTCGTAGAGCAAAACTGAGATGGTCAAACAATTTTGTAGGTCAAACCGTTCGGAAGCTACAGCCATTTGTATGAGAAGACTGATTTTCGGGATGTGTCATGTTTTGACAAACATTGTTCTCGCTCTGCCGCATTTCACCAAAGATGCAGAGGTGTGACATCAGCGGTTATGAAGGTTTGAGAAGCATCCAGTGCAAAAAAAGTGACATTTCTAGTTTAAAACAGACAGATTCCAATGGGGATTTTTTATTTTATTCATGTACCGGTGCGTCAATCGGATCAAATGAAATGAGATCCAATTGATTTTGATGTCTACTTTTGAATTTTTTTAATCTACATTAGCTCTTTCTTCATTTGTTTCTTGCTGTTACAGCTAATGAAGATTGAATCTGAAAGACTCAGCAGATGAATTACAGAGTATTTGAACTAAAACCTGGTCAACTGCTTGGAAGACAGCTATGCTCACAAGTATACCACCAACACTCACGTTATTCACTGTGGCCTGGCACCATCGACCTGTCAATCCAAATCCTCACCGTCATTACTGGCGACTGCAATAAAAATGACTTTGATAAAACGGCTCGTTGGTCTAGGGGTATGATTCTCTCTTCGGGTGCGAGAGGTCCTGGGTTCAAATCCCGGACGAGCCCATGTGTAGAGCCTTTAACAATCTGAAAGAGGCGGTTCTTGGGCAACAGTTTGGAGTGCAGACCAAGGTGGATGAGTGATAAAGGCAATGGATTGCTAATCCATTGTGCTCTGCACTCGTGGGTTCAGCATCGCACAGCATTTATTCATTTCTTCCTTGGTTAAAAAATCTGTCAATTTAACCGGTACATAGATTACCTTCAGACGAGTGTCGTGACCCTTGTGGGGGTCGTAGAGCAAAACTGAGATGGTCAAACAATTTTGTAGGTCAAACCGTTCAGAAGCTACAGCCATTTGTATGAGAAGACTGATTTTCGGGATGTGTCATGTTTTGACAAACATTGTTCTCGCTCTGCCGCATTTCACCAAAGATGCAGAGGTGTGACATCAGCGGTTATGAAGGTTTGAGAAGCATCCAGTGCAAAAAAAGTGACATTTCTAGTTTAAAACAGACAGATTCCAATGGGGATTTTTTATTTTATTCATGTACCGGTGCGTCAATCGGATCAAATGAAATGAGATCCAATTGATTTTGATGTCTACTTTTGAATTTTTTTAATCTACATTAGCTCTTTCTTCATTTGTTTCTTGCTGTTACAGCTAATGAAGATTGAATCTGAAAGACTCAGCAGATGAATTACAGAGTATTTGAACTAAAACCTGGTCAACTGCTTGGAAGACAGCTATGCTCACAAGTATACCACCAACACTCACGTTATTCACTGTGGCCTGGCACCATCGACCTGTCAATCCAAATCCTCACCGTCATTACTGGCGACTGCAATAAAAATGCCTTTGATAAAACGGCTCGTTGGTCTAGGGGTATGATTCTCGCTTCGGGTGCGAGAGGTCCCGGGTTCAAATCCTGGACGAGCCCATGTGTAGAGCCTTTAACAATCTGAAAGAGGCGGTTCTTGGGCAACAGTTTGGAGTGCAGACCAAGGTGGATGAGTGATAAAGGCAATGGATTGCTAATCCATTGTGCTCTGCACTCGTGGGTTCAGCATCGCACAGCATTAATTCATTTCTTCCTTGGTTAAAAAATCTGTCATTTTAACCGGTACATAGATTACCTTCAGACGAGTGTCGTGACCCTTGTGGGGGTCGTAGAGCAAAACTGAGATGGTCAAACAATTTTGTAGGTCAAACCGTTCGGAAGCTACAGCCATTTGTATGAGAAGACTGATTTTCGGGATGTGTCATGTTTTGACAAACATTGTTCTCGCTCTGCCGCATTTCACCAAAGATGCAGAGGTGTGACATCAGCGGTTATGAAGGTTTGAGAAGCATCCAGTGCAAAAAAAGTGACATTTCTAGTTTAAAACAGACAGATTCCAATGGGGATTTTTTATTTTATTCATGTACCGGTGCGTCAATCGGATCAAATGAAATGAGATCCAATTGATTTTGATGTCTACTTTTGAATTTTTTTAATCTACATTAGCTCTTTCTTCATTTGTTTCTTGCTGTTACAGCTAATGAAGATTGAATCTGAAAGACTCAGCAGATGAATTACAGAGTATTTGAACTAAAACCTGGTCAACTGCTTGGAAGACAGCTATGCTCACAAGTATACCACCAACACTCACGTTATTCACTGTGGCCTGGCACCATCGACCTGTCAATCCAAATCCTCACCGTCATTACTTGCGACTGCAATAAAAATGCCTTTGATAAAACGGCTCGTTGGTCTATGGGTATGATTCTCGCTTCGGGTGCGAGAGGTCCCGGGTTCAAATCCCGGACGAGCCCATGTGTAGAGCCTTTAACAATCTGAAAGAGGCGGTTCTTGGGCAACAGTTTGGAGTGCAGACCAAGGTGGATGAGTGATAAAGGCAATGGATTGCTAATCCATTGTGCTCTGCACTCGTGGGTTCAGCATCGCACAGCATTTATTCATTTCTTCCTTGGTTAAAAAATCTGTCATTTTAACCGGTACATAGATTACCTTCAGACGAGTGTCGTGACCCTTGTGGGGGTCGTAGAGCAAAACTGAGATGGTCAAACAATTTTGTAGGTCAAACCGTTCGGAAGCTACAGCCATTTGTATGAGAAGACTGATTTTCGGGATGTGTCATGTTTTGACAAACATTGTTCTCGCTCTGCCGCATTTCACCAAAGATGCAGAGGTGTGACATCAGCGGTTATGAAGGTTTGAGAAGCATCCAGTGCAAAAAAAGTGACATTTCTAGTTTAAAACAGACAGATTCCAATGGGGATTTTTTATTTTATTCATGTACCGGTGCGTCAATCGGATCAAATGAAATGAGATCCAATTGATTTTGATGTCTACTTTTGAATTTTTTTTATCTACATTAGCTCTTTCTTCATTTGTTTCTTGCTGTTACAGCTAATGAAGATTGAATCTGAAAGACTCAGCAGATGAATTACAGAGTATTTGAACTAAAACCTGGTCAACTGCTTGGAAGACAGCTATGCTCACAAGTATACCACCAACACTCACGTTATTCACTGTGGCCTGGCACCATCGACCTGTCAATCCAAATCCTCACCGTCATTACTGGCGACTGCAATAAAAATGCCTTTGATAAAACGGCTCGTTGGTCTAGGGGTATGATTCTCGCTTCGGGTGCGAGAGGTCCCGGGTTCAAATCCCGGACGAGCCCATGTGTAGAGCCTTTAACAATCTGAAAGAGGTGGTTCTTGGGCAACAGTTTGGAGTGCAGACCAAGGTGGATGAGTGATAAAGGCAATGGATTGCTAATCCATTGTGCTCTGCACTCGTGGGTTCAGCATCGCACAGCATTAATTCATTTCTTCCTTGGTTAAAAAATCTGTCATTTTAACCGGTACATAGATTACCTTCAGACGAGTGTCGTGACCCTTGTGGGGGTCGTAGAGCAAAACTGAGATGGTCAAACAATTTTGTAGGTCAAACCGTTCGGAAGCTACAGCCATTTGTATGAGAAGACTGATTTTCGGGATGTGTCATGTTTTGACAAACATTGTTCTCGCTCTGCCGCATTTCACCAAAGATGCAGAGGTGTGACATCAGCGGTTATGAAGGTTTGAGAAGCATCCAGTGCAAAAAAAGTGACATTTCTAGTTTAAAACAGACAGATTCCAATGGGGATTTTTTATTTTATTCATGTACCGGTGCGTCAATCGGATCAAATGAAATGAGATCCAATTGATTTTGATGTCTACTTTTGAATTTTTTTAATCTACATTAGCTCTTTCTTCATTTGTTTCTTGCTGTTACAGCTAATGAAGATTGAATCTGAAAGACTCAGCAGATGAATTACAGAGTATTTGAACTAAAACCTGGTCAACTGCTTGGAAGACAGCTATGCTCACAAGTATACCACCAACACTCACGTTATTCACTGTGGCCTGGCACCATCGACCTGTCAATCCAAATCCTCACCGTCATTACTTGCGACTGCAATAAAAATGCCTTTGATAAAACGGCTCGTTGGTCTATGGGTATGATTCTCGCTTCGGGTGCGAGAGGTCCCGGGTTCAAATCCCGGACGAGCCCATGTGTAGAGCCTTTAACAATCTGAAAGAGGCGGTTCTTGGGCAACAGTTTGGAGTGCAGACCAAGGTGGATGAGTGATAAAGGCAATGGATTGCTAATCCATTGTGCTCTGCACTCGTGGGTTCAGCATCGCACAGCATTTATTCATTTCTTCCTTGGTTAAAAAATCTGTCATTTTAACCGGTACATAGATTACCTTCAGACGAGTGTCGTGACCCTTGTGGGGGTCGTAGAGCAAAACTGAGATGGTCAAACAATTTTGTAGGTCAAACCGTTCGGAAGCTACAGCCATTTGTATGAGAAGACTGATTTTCGGGATGTGTCATGTTTTGACAAACATTGTTCTCGCTCTGCCGCATTTCACCAAAGATGCAGAGGTGTGACATCAGCGGTTATGAAGGTTTGAGAAGCATCCAGTGCAAAAAAAGTGACATTTCTAGTTTAAAACAGACAGATTCCAATGGGGATTTTTTATTTTATTCATGTACCGGTGCGTCAATCGGATCAAATGAAATGAGATCCAATTGATTTTGATGTCTACTTTTGAATTTTTTTTATCTACATTAGCTCTTTCTTCATTTGTTTCTTGCTGTTACAGCTAATGAAGATTGAATCTGAAAGACTCAGCAGATGAATTACAGAGTATTTGAACTAAAACCTGGTCAACTGCTTGGAAGACAGCTATGCTCACAAGTATACCACCAACACTCACGTTATTCACTGTGGCCTGGCACCATCGACCTGTCAATCCAAATCCTCACCGTCATTACTGGTGACTGCAATAAAAATGCCTTTGATAAAACGGCTCGTTGGTCTAGGGGTATGATTCTCGCTTCGGGTGCGAGAGGTCCCGGGTTCAAATCCCGGACGAGCCCATGTGTAGAGCCTTTAACAATCTGAAAGAGGCTGTTCTTGGGCAAGAAGTTTGGAGTGCAGACCAAGGTGGATGAGTGATAAAGGCAATGGATTGCTAATCCATTGTGCTCTGCACTCGTGGGTTCAGCATCGCACAGCATTTATTCATTTCTTCCTTGGTTAAAAAATCTATCATTTTAACCGGTACATAGATTACCTTCAGACGAGTGTCGTGACCCTTGTGGGGGTCGTAGAGCAAAACTGAGAACGACATTGTGTTTGTGAGAGTCTCCCCTTTCCATGGAATGGTCAAACAATTTTGTAGGTCAAACCGTTCGGAAGCTACAGCCATTTGTATGAGAAGACTGATTTTCGGGATGTGTCATGTTTTGACAAACATTGTTCTCGCTCTGCCGCATTTCACCAAAGATGCAGAGGTGTGACATCAGCGGTTATGAAGGTTTGAGAAGCATCCAGTGCAAAAAAAGTGACATTTCTAGTTTAAAACAGACAGATTCCAATGGGGATTTTTTATTTTATTCATGTACCGGTGCGTCAATCGGATCAAATGAAATGAGATCCAATTGATTTTGATGTCTACTTTTGAATTTTTTTTATCTACATTAGCTCTTTCTTCATTTGTTTCTTGCTGTTACAGCTAATGAAGATTGAATCTGAAAGACTCAGCAGATGAATTACAGAGTATTTGAACTAAAACCTGGTCAACTGCTTGGAAGACAGCTATGCTCACAAGTATACCACCAACACTCACGTTATTCACTGTGGCCTGGCACCATCGACCTGTCAATCCAAATCCTCACCGTCATTACTGGTGACTGCAATAAAAATGCCTTTGATAAAACGGCTCGTTGGTCTAGGGGTATGATTCTCGCTTCGGGTGCGAGAGGTCCCGGGTTCAAATCCCGGACGAGCCCATGTGTAGAGCCTTTAACAATCTGAAAGAGGCTGTTCTTGGGCAAGAAGTTTGGAGTGCAGACCAAGGTGGATGAGTGATAAAGGCAATGGATTGCTAATCCATTGTGCTCTGCACTCGTGGGTTCAGCATCGCACAGCATTTATTCATTTCTTCCTTGGTTAAAAAATCTATCATTTTAACCGGTACATAGATTACCTTCAGACGAGTGTCGTGACCCTTGTGGGGGTCGTAGAGCAAAACTGAGAACGACATTGTGTTTGTGAGAGTCTCCCCTTTCCATGGAATGGTCAAACAATTTTGTAGGTCAAACCGTTCGGAAGCTACAGCCATTTGTATGAGAAGACTGATTTTCGGGATGTGTCATGTTTTGACAAACATTGTTCTCGCTCTGCCGCATTTCACCAAAGATGCAGAGGTGTGACATCAGCGGTTATGAAGGTTTGAGAAGCATCCAGTGCAAAGAAAGTGACATTTCTAGTTTAAAACAGACAGATTCCAATGGGGATTTTTTATTTTATTCATGTACCGGTGCGTCAATCGGATCAAATGAAATGAGATCCAATTGATTTTGATGTCTACTTTTGAATTTTTTTTATCTACATTAGCTCTTTCTTCATTTGTTTCTTGCTGTTACAGCTAATGAAGATTGAATCTGAAAGACTCAGCAGATGAATTACAGAGTATTTGAACTAAAACCTGGTCAACTGCTTGGAAGACAGCTATGCTCACAAGTATACCACCAACACTCACGTTATTCACTGTGGCCTGGCACCATCGACCTGTCAATCCAAATCCTCACCGTCATTACTGGTGACTGCAATAAAAATGCCTTTGATAAAACGGCTCGTTGGTCTAGGGGTATGATTCTCGCTTCGGGTGCGAGAGGTCCCGGGTTCAAATCCCGGACGAGCCCATGTGTAGAGCCTTTAACAATCTGAAAGAGGCTGTTCTTGGGCAAGAAGTTTGGAGTGCAGACCAAGGTGGATGAGTGATAAAGGCAATGGATTGCTAATCCATTGTGCTCTGCACTCGTGGGTTCAGCATCGCACAGCATTTATTCATTTCTTCCTTGGTTAAAAAATCTATCATTTTAACCGGTACATAGATTACCTTCAGACGAGTGTCGTGACCCTTGTGGGGGTCGTAGAGCAAAACTGAGAACGACATTGTGTTTGTGAGAGTCTCCCCTTTCCATGGAATGGTCAAACAATTTTGTAGGTCAAACCGTTCGGAAGCTACAGCCATTTGTATGAGAAGACTGATTTTCGGGATGTGTCATGTTTTGACAAACATTGTTCTCGCTCTGCCGCATTTCACCAAAGATGCAGAGGTGTGACATCAGCGGTTATGAAGGTTTGAGAAGCATCCAGTGCAAAAAAAGTGACATTTCTAGTTTAAAACAGACAGATTCCAATGGGGATTTTTTATTTTATTCATGTACCGGTGCGTCAATCGGATCAAATGAAATGAGATCCAATTGATTTTGATGTCTACTTTTGAATTTTTTTTATCTACATTAGCTCTTTCTTCATTTGTTTCTTGCTGTTACAGCTAATGAAGATTGAATCTGAAAGACTCAGCAGATGAATTACAGAGTATTTGAACTAAAACCTGGTCAACTGCTTGGAAGACAGCTATGCTCACAAGTATACCACCAACACTCACGTTATTCACTGTGGCCTGGCACCATCGACCTGTCAATCCAAATCCTCACCGTCATTACTGGTGACTGCAATAAAAATGCCTTTGATAAAACGGCTCGTTGGTCTAGGGGTATGATTCTCGCTTCGGGTGCGAGAGGTCCCGGGTTCAAATCCCGGACGAGCCCATGTGTAGAGCCTTTAACAATCTGAAAGAGGCTGTTCTTGGGCAAGAAGTTTGGAGTGCAGACCAAGGTGGATGAGTGATAAAGGCAATGGATTGCTAATCCATTGTGCTCTGCACTCGTGGGTTCAGCATCGCACAGCATTTATTCATTTCTTCCTTGGTTAAAAAATCTATCATTTTAACCGGTACATAGATTACCTTCAGACGAGTGTCGTGACCCTTGTGGGGGTCGTAGAGCAAAACTGAGAACGACATTGTGTTTGTGAGAGTCTCCCCTTTCCATGGAATGGTCAAACAATTTTGTAGGTCAAACCGTTCGGAAGCTACAGCCATTTGTATGAGAAGACTGATTTTCGGGATGTGTCATGTTTTGACAAACATTGTTCTCGCTCTGCCGCATTTCACCAAAGATGCAGAGGTGTGACATCAGCGGTTATGAAGGTTTGAGAAGCATCCAGTGCAAAGAAAGTGACATTTCTAGTTTAAAACAGACAGATTCCAATGGGGATTTTTTATTTTATTCATGTACCGGTGCGTCAATCGGATCAAATGAAATGAGATCCAATTGATTTTGATGTCTACTTTTGAATTTTTTTTATCTACATTAGCTCTTTCTTCATTTGTTTCTTGCTGTTACAGCTAATGAAGATTGAATCTGAAAGACTCAGCAGATGAATTACAGAGTATTTGAACTAAAACCTGGTCAACTGCTTGGAAGACAGCTATGCTCACAAGTATACCACCAACACTCACGTTATTCACTGTGGCCTGGCACCATCGACCTGTCAATCCAAATCCTCACCGTCATTACTGGTGACTGCAATAAAAATGCCTTTGATAAAACGGCTCGTTGGTCTAGGGGTATGATTCTCGCTTCGGGTGCGAGAGGTCCCGGGTTCAAATCCCGGACGAGCCCATGTGTAGAGCCTTTAACAATCTGAAAGAGGCTGTTCTTGGGCAAGAAGTTTGGAGTGCAGACCAAGGTGGATGAGTGATAAAGGCAATGGATTGCTAATCCATTGTGCTCTGCACTCGTGGGTTCAGCATCGCACAGCATTTATTCATTTCTTCCTTGGTTAAAAAATCTATCATTTTAACCGGTACATAGATTACCTTCAGACGAGTGTCGTGACCCTTGTGGGGGTCGTAGAGCAAAACTGAGAACGACATTGTGTTTGTGAGAGTATCCCCTTTCCATGGAATGGTCAAACAATTTTGTAGGTCAAACCGTTCGGAAGCTACAGCCATTTGTATGAGAAGACTGATTTTCGGGATGTGTCATGTTTTGACAAACATTGTTCTCGCTCTGCCGCATTTCACCAAAGATGCAGAGGTGTGACATCAGCGGTTATGAAGGTTTGAGAAGCATCCAGTGCAAAAAAAGTGACATTTCTAGTTTAAAACAGACAGATTCCAATGGGGATTTTTTATTTTATTCATGTACCGGTGCGTCAATCGGATCAAATGAAATGAGATCCAATTGATTTTGATGTCTACTTTTGAATTTTTTTTATCTACATTAGCTCTTTCTTCATTTGTTTCTTGCTGTTACAGCTAATGAAGATTGAATCTGAAAGACTCAGCAGATGAATTACAGAGTATTTGAACTAAAACCTGGTCAACTGCTTGGAAGACAGCTATGCTCACAAGTATACCACCAACACTCACGTTATTCACTGTGGCCTGGCACCATCGACCTGTCAATCCAAATCCTCACCGTCATTACTGGTGACTGCAATAAAAATGCCTTTGATAAAACGGCTCGTTGGTCTAGGGGTATGATTCTCGCTTCGGGTGCGAGAGGTCCCGGGTTCAAATCCCGGACGAGCCCATGTGTAGAGCCTTTAACAATCTGAAAGAGGCTGTTCTTGGGCAAGAAGTTTGGAGTGCAGACCAAGGTGGATGAGTGATAAAGGCAATGGATTGCTAATCCATTGTGCTCTGCACTCGTGGGTTCAGCATCGCACAGCATTTATTCATTTCTTCCTTGGTTAAAAAATCTATCATTTTAACCGGTACATAGATTACCTTCAGACGAGTGTCGTGACCCTTGTGGGGGTCGTAGAGCAAAACTGAGAACGACATTGTGTTTGTGAGAGTCTCCCCTTTCCATGGAATGGTCAAACAATTTTGTAGGTCAAACCGTTCGGAAGCTACAGCCATTTGTATGAGAAGACTGATTTTCGGGATGTGTCATGTTTTGACAAACATTGTTCTCGCTCTGCCGCATTTCACCAAAGATGCAGAGGTGTGACATCAGCGGTTATGAAGGTTTGAGAAGCATCCAGTGCAAAGAAAGTGACATTTCTAGTTTAAAACAGACAGATTCCAATGGGGATTTTTTATTTTATTCATGTACCGGTGCGTCAATCGGATCAAATGAAATGAGATCCAATTGATTTTGATGTCTACTTTTGAATTTTTTTTATCTACATTAGCTCTTTCTTCATTTGTTTCTTGCTGTTACAGCTAATGAAGATTGAATCTGAAAGACTCAGCAGATGAATTACAGAGTATTTGAACTAAAACCTGGTCAACTGCTTGGAAGACAGCTATGCTCACAAGTATACCACCAACACTCACGTTATTCACTGTGGCCTGGCACCATCGACCTGTCAATCCAAATCCTCACCGTCATTACTGGTGACTGCAATAAAAATGCCTTTGATAAAACGGCTCGTTGGTCTAGGGGTATGATTCTCGCTTCGGGTGCGAGAGGTCCCGGGTTCAAATCCCGGACGAGCCCATGTGTAGAGCCTTTAACAATCTGAAAGAGGCTGTTCTTGGGCAAGAAGTTTGGAGTGCAGACCAAGGTGGATGAGTGATAAAGGCAATGGATTGCTAATCCATTGTGCTCTGCACTCGTGGGTTCAGCATCGCACAGCATTTATTCATTTCTTCCTTGGTTAAAAAATCTATCATTTTAACCGGTACATAGATTACCTTCAGACGAGTGTCGTGACCCTTGTGGGGGTCGTAGAGCAAAACTGAGAACGACATTGTGTTTGTGAGAGTCTCCCCTTTCCATGGAATGGTCAAACAATTTTGTAGGTCAAACCGTTCGGAAGCTACAGCCATTTGTATGAGAAGACTGATTTTCGGGATGTGTCATGTTTTGACAAACATTGTTCTCGCTCTGCCGCATTTCACCAAAGATGCAGAGGTGTGACATCAGCGGTTATGAAGGTTTGAGAAGCATCCAGTGCAAAAAAAGTGACATTTCTAGTTTAAAACAGACAGATTCCAATGGGGATTTTTTATTTTATTCATGTACCGGTGCGTCAATCGGATCAAATGAAATGAGATCCAATTGATTTTGATGTCTACTTTTGAATTTTTTTTATCTACATTAGCTCTTTCTTCATTTGTTTCTTGCTGTTACAGCTAATGAAGATTGAATCTGAAAGACTCAGCAGATGAATTACAGAGTATTTGAACTAAAACCTGGTCAACTGCTTGGAAGACAGCTATGCTCACAAGTATACCACCAACACTCACGTTATTCACTGTGGCCTGGCACCATCGACCTGTCAATCCAAATCCTCACCGTCATTACTGGTGACTGCAATAAAAATGCCTTTGATAAAACGGCTCGTTGGTCTAGGGGTATGATTCTCGCTTCGGGTGCGAGAGGTCCCGGGTTCAAATCCCGGACGAGCCCATGTGTAGAGCCTTTAACAATCTGAAAGAGGCTGTTCTTGGGCAAGAAGTTTGGAGTGCAGACCAAGGTGGATGAGTGATAAAGGCAATGGATTGCTAATCCATTGTGCTCTGCACTCGTGGGTTCAGCATCGCACAGCATTTATTCATTTCTTCCTTGGTTAAAAAATCTATCATTTTAACCGGTACATAGATTACCTTCAGACGAGTGTCGTGACCCTTGTGGGGGTCGTAGAGCAAAACTGAGAACGACATTGTGTTTGTGAGAGTCTCCCCTTTCCATGGAATGGTCAAACAATTTTGTAGGTCAAACCGTTCGGAAGCTACAGCCATTTGTATGAGAAGACTGATTTTCGGGATGTGTCATGTTTTGACAAACATTGTTCTCGCTCTGCCGCATTTCACCAAAGATGCAGAGGTGTGACATCAGCGGTTATGAAGGTTTGAGAAGCATCCAGTGCAAAGAAAGTGACATTTCTAGTTTAAAACAGACAGATTCCAATGGGGATTTTTTATTTTATTCATGTACCGGTGCGTCAATCGGATCAAATGAAATGAGATCCAATTGATTTTGATGTCTACTTTTGAATTTTTTTTATCTACATTAGCTCTTTCTTCATTTGTTTCTTGCTGTTACAGCTAATGAAGATTGAATCTGAAAGACTCAGCAGATGAATTACAGAGTATTTGAACTAAAACCTGGTCAACTGCTTGGAAGACAGCTATGCTCACAAGTATACCACCAACACTCACGTTATTCACTGTGGCCTGGCACCATCGACCTGTCAATCCAAATCCTCACCGTCATTACTGGTGACTGCAATAAAAATGCCTTTGATAAAACGGCTCGTTGGTCTAGGGGTATGATTCTCGCTTCGGGTGCGAGAGGTCCCGGGTTCAAATCCCGGACGAGCCCATGTGTAGAGCCTTTAACAATCTGAAAGAGGCTGTTCTTGGGCAAGAAGTTTGGAGTGCAGACCAAGGTGGATGAGTGATAAAGGCAATGGATTGCTAATCCATTGTGCTCTGCACTCGTGGGTTCAGCATCGCACAGCATTTATTCATTTCTTCCTTGGTTAAAAAATCTATCATTTTAACCGGTACATAGATTACCTTCAGACGAGTGTCGTGACCCTTGTGGGGGTCGTAGAGCAAAACTGAGAACGACATTGTGTTTGTGAGAGTCTCCCCTTTCCATGGAATGGTCAAACAATTTTGTAGGTCAAACCGTTCGGAAGCTACAGCCATTTGTATGAGAAGACTGATTTTCGGGATGTGTCATGTTTTGACAAACATTGTTCTCGCTCTGCCGCATTTCACCAAAGATGCAGAGGTGTGACATCAGCGGTTATGAAGGTTTGAGAAGCATCCAGTGCAAAGAAAGTGACATTTCTAGTTTAAAACAGACAGATTCCAATGGGGATTTTTTATTTTATTCATGTACCGGTGCGTCAATCGGATCAAATGAAATGAGATCCAATTGATTTTGATGTCTACTTTTGAATTTTTTTTATCTACATTAGCTCTTTCTTCATTTGTTTCTTGCTGTTACAGCTAATGAAGATTGAATCTGAAAGACTCAGCAGATGAATTACAGAGTATTTGAACTAAAACCTGGTCAACTGCTTGGAAGACAGCTATGCTCACAAGTATACCACCAACACTCACGTTATTCACTGTGGCCTGGCACCATCGACCTGTCAATCCAAATCCTCACCGTCATTACTGGTGACTGCAATAAAAATGCCTTTGATAAAACGGCTCGTTGGTCTAGGGGTATGATTCTCGCTTCGGGTGCGAGAGGTCCCGGGTTCAAATCCCGGACGAGCCCATGTGTAGAGCCTTTAACAATCTGAAAGAGGCTGTTCTTGGGCAAGAAGTTTGGAGTGCAGACCAAGGTGGATGAGTGATAAAGGCAATGGATTGCTAATCCATTGTGCTCTGCACTCGTGGGTACAGCATTTATTCATTTCTTCCTTGGTTAAAAAATCTATCATTTTAACCGGTACATAGATTACCTTCAGACGAGTGTCGTGACCCTTGTGGGGGTCGTAGAGCAAAACTGAGAACGACATTGTGTTTGTGAGAGTCTCCCCTTTCCATGGAATGGTCAAACAATTTTGTAGGTCAAACCGTTCGGAAGCTACAGCCATTTGTATGAGAAGACTGATTTTCGGGATGTGTCATGTTTTGACAAACATTGTTCTCGCTCTGCCGCATTTCACCAAAGATGCAGAGGTGTGACATCAGCGGTTATGAAGGTTTGAGAAGCATCCAGTGCAAAGAAAGTGACATTTCTAGTTTAAAACAGACAGATTCCAATGGGGATTTTTTATTTTATTCATGTACCGGTGCGTCAATCGGATCAAATGAAATGAGATCCAATTGATTTTGATGTCTACTTTTGAATTTTTTTTATCTACATTAGCTCTTTCTTCATTTGTTTCTTGCTGTTACAGCTAATGAAGATTGAATCTGAAAGACTCAGCAGATGAATTACAGAGTATTTGAACTAAAACCTGGTCAACTGCTTGGAAGACAGCTATGCTCACAAGTATACCACCAACACTCACGTTATTCACTGTGGCCTGGCACCATCGACCTGTCAATCCAAATCCTCACCGTCATTACTGGTGACTGCAATAAAAATGCCTTTGATAAAACGGCTCGTTGGTCTAGGGGTATGATTCTCGCTTCGGGTGCGAGAGGTCCCGGGTTCAAATCCCGGACGAGCCCATGTGTAGAGCCTTTAACAATCTGAAAGAGGCTGTTCTTGGGCAAGAAGTTTGGAGTGCAGACCAAGGTGGATGAGTGATAAAGGCAATGGATTGCTAATCCATTGTGCTCTGCACTCGTGGGTACAGCATTTATTCATTTCTTCCTTGGTTAAAAAATCTATCATTTTAACCGGTACATAGATTACCTTCAGACGAGTGTCGTGACCCTTGTGGGGGTCGTAGAGCAAAACTGAGAACGACATTGTGTTTGTGAGAGTCTCCCCTTTCCATGGAATGGTCAAACAATTTTGTAGGTCAAACCGTTCGGAAGCTACAGCCATTTGTATGAGAAGACTGATTTTCGGGATGTGTCATGTTTTGACAAACATTGTTCTCGCTCTGCCGCATTTCACCAAAGATGCAGAGGTGTGACATCAGCGGTTATGAAGGTTTGAGAAGCATCCAGTGCAAAAAAAGTGACATTTCTAGTTTAAAACAGACAGATTCCAATGGGGATTTTTTATTTTATTCATGTACCGGTGCGTCAATCGGATCAAATGAAATGAGATCCAATTGATTTTGATGTCTACTTTTGAATTTTTTTTATCTACATTAGCTCTTTCTTCATTTGTTTCTTGCTGTTACAGCTAATGAAGATTGAATCTGAAAGACTCAGCAGATGAATTACAGAGTATTTGAACTAAAACCTGGTCAACTGCTTGGAAGACAGCTATGCTCACAAGTATACCACCAACACTCACGTTATTCACTGTGGCCTGGCACCATCGACCTGTCAATCCAAATCCTCACCGTCATTACTGGCGACTGCAATAAAAATGCCTTTGATAAAACGGCTCGTTGGTCTAGGGGTATGATTCTCGCTTCGGGTGCGAGAGGTCCCGGGTTCAAATCCCGGACGAGCCCATGTGTAGAGCCTTTAACAATCTGAAAGAGGCTGTTCTTGGGCAAGAAGTTTGGAGTGCAGACCAAGGTGGATGAGTGATAAAGGCAATGGATTGCTAATCCATTGTGCTCTGCACTCGTGGGTTCAGCATCGCACAGCATTTATTCATTTCTTCCTTGGTTAAAAAATCTATCATTTTAACCGGTACATAGATTACCTTCAGACGAGTGTCGTGACCCTTGTGGGGGTCGTAGAGCAAAACTGAGAACGACATTGTGTTTGTGAGAGTCTCCCCTTTCCATGGAATGGTCAAACAATTTTGTAGGTCAAACCGTTCGGAAGCTACAGCCATTTGTATGAGAAGACTGATTTTCGGGATGTGTCATGTTTTGACAAACATTGTTCTCGCTCTGCCGCATTTCACCAAAGATGCAGAGGTGTGACATCAGCGGTTATGAAGGTTTGAGAAGCATCCAGTGCAAAAAAAGTGACATTTCTAGTTTAAAACAGACAGATTCCAATGGGGATTTTTTATTTTATTCATGTACCGGTGCGTCAATCGGATCAAATGAAATGAGATCCAATTGATTTTGATGTCTACTTTTGAATTTTTTTTATCTACATTAGCTCTTTCTTCATTTGTTTCTTGCTGTTACAGCTAATGAAGATTGAATCTGAAAGACTCAGCAGATGAATTACAGAGTATTTGAACTAAAACCTGGTCAACTGCTTGGAAGACAGCTATGCTCACAAGTATACCACCAACACTCACGTTATTCACTGTGGCCTGGCACCATCGACCTGTCAATCCAAATCCTCACCGTCATTACTGGCGACTGCAATAAAAATGACTTTGATAAAACGGCTCGTTGGTCTAGGGGTATGATTCTAGCTTCGGGTGCGAGAGGTCCCGGGTTCAAATCCCGGACGAGCCCATGTGTAGAGCCTTTAACAATCTGAAAGAGGCTGTTCTTGGGCAAGAAGTTTGGAGTGCAGACCAAGGTGGATGAGTGATAAAGGCAATGGATTGCTAATCCATTGTGCTCTGCACTCGTGGGTTCAGCATCGCACAGCATTTATTCATTTCTTCCTTGGTTAAAAAATCTATCATTTTAACCGGTACATAGATTACCTTCAGACGAGTGTCGTGACCCTTGTGGGGGTCGTAGAGCAAAACTGAGAACGACATTGTGTTTGTGAGAGTCTCCCCTTTCCATGGAATGGTCAAACAATTTTGTAGGTCAAACCGTTCGGAAGCTACAGCCATTTGTATGAGAAGACTGATTTTCGGGATGTGTCATGTTTTGACAAACATTGTTCTCGCTCTGCCGCATTTCACCAAAGATGCAGAGGTGTGACATCAGCGGTTATGAAGGTTTGAGAAGCATCCAGTGCAAAAAAAGTGACATTTCTAGTTTAAAACAGACAGATTCCAATGGGGATTTTTTATTTTATTCATGTACCGGTGCGTCAATCGGATCAAATGAAATGAGATCCAATTGATTTTGATGTCTACTTTTGAATTTTTTTTATCTACATTAGCTCTTTCTTCATTTGTTTCTTGCTGTTACAGCTAATGAAGATTGAATCTGAAAGACTCAGCAGATGAATTACAGAGTATTTGAACTAAAACCTGGTCAACTGCTTGGAAGACAGCTATGCTCACAAGTATACCACCAACACTCACGTTATTCACTGTGGCCTGGCACCATCGACCTGTCAATCCAAATCCTCACCGTCATTACTGGCGACTGCAATAAAAATGACTTTGATAAAACGGCTCGTTGGTCTAGGGGTATGATTCTAGCTTCGGGTGCGAGAGGTCCCGGGTTCAAATCCCGGACGAGCCCATGTGTAGAGCCTTTAACAATCTGAAAGAGGCTGTTCTTGGGCAAGAAGTTTGGAGTGCAGACCAAGGTGGATGAGTGATAAAGGCAATGGATTGCTAATCCATTGTGCTCTGCACTCGTGGGTACAGCATTTATTCATTTCTTCCTTGGTTAAAAAATCTATCATTTTAACCGGTACATAGATTACCTTCAGACGAGTGTCGTGACCCTTGTGGGGGTCGTAGAGCAAAACTGAGAACGACATTGTGTTTGTGAGAGTCTCCCCTTTCCATGGAATGGTCAAACAATTTTGTAGGTCAAACCGTTCGGAAGCTACAGCCATTTGTATGAGAAGACTGATTTTCGGGATGTGTCATGTTTTGACAAACATTGTTCTCGCTCTGCCGCATTTCACCAAAGATGCAGAGGTGTGACATCAGCGGTTATGAAGGTTTGAGAAGCATCCAGTGCAAAAAAAGTGACATTTCTAGTTTAAAACAGACAGATTCCAATGGGGATTTTTTATTTTATTCATGTACCGGTGCGTCAATCGGATCAAATGAAATGAGATCCAATTGATTTTGATGTCTACTTTTGAATTTTTTTTATCTACATTAGCTCTTTCTTCATTTGTTTCTTGCTGTTACAGCTAATGAAGATTGAATCTGAAAGACTCAGCAGATGAATTACAGAGTATTTGAACTAAAACCTGGTCAACTGCTTGGAAGACAGCTATGCTCACAAGTATACCACCAACACTCACGTTATTCACTGTGGCCTGGCACCATCGACCTGTCAATCCAAATCCTCACCGTCATTACTGGCGACTGCAATAAAAATGCCTTTGATAAAACGGCTCGTTGGTCTAGGGGTATGATTCTCGCTTCGGGTGCGAGAGGTCCCGGGTTCAAATCCCGGACGAGCCCATGTGTAGAGCCTTTAACAATCTGAAAGAGGCTGTTCTTGGGCAAGAAGTTTGGAGTGCAGACCAAGGTGGATGAGTGATAAAGGCAATGGATTGCTAATCCATTGTGCTCTGCACTCGTGGGTTCAGCATCGCACAGCATTTATTCATTTCTTCCTTGGTTAAAAAATCTATCATTTTAACCGGTACATAGATTACCTTCAGACGAGTGTCGTGACCCTTGTGGGGGTCGTAGAGCAAAACTGAGAACGACATTGTGTTTGTGAGAGTCTCCCCTTTCCATGGAATGGTCAAACAATTTTGTAGGTCAAACCGTTCGGAAGCTACAGCCATTTGTATGAGAAGACTGATTTTCGGGATGTGTCATGTTTTGACAAACATTGTTCTCGCTCTGCCGCATTTCACCAAAGATGCAGAGGTGTGACATCAGCGGTTATGAAGGTTTGAGAAGCATCCAGTGCAAAAAAAGTGACATTTCTAGTTTAAAACAGACAGATTCCAATGGGGATTTTTTATTTTATTCATGTACCGGTGCGTCAATCGGATCAAATGAAATGAGATCCAATTGATTTTGATGTCTACTTTTGAATTTTTTTTATCTACATTAGCTCTTTCTTCATTTGTTTCTTGCTGTTACAGCTAATGAAGATTGAATCTGAAAGACTCAGCAGATGAATTACAGAGTATTTGAACTAAAACCTGGTCAACTGCTTGGAAGACAGCTATGCTCACAAGTATACCACCAACACTCACGTTATTCACTGTGGCCTGGCACCATCGACCTGTCAATCCAAATCCTCACCGTCATTACTGGCGACTGCAATAAAAATGCCTTTGATAAAACGGCTCGTTGGTCTAGGGGTATGATTCTCGCTTCGGGTGCGAGAGGTCCCGGGTTCAAATCCCGGACGAGCCCATGTGTAGAGCCTTTAACAATCTGAAAGAGGCTGTTCTTGGGCAAGAAGTTTGGAGTGCAGACCAAGGTGGATGAGTGATAAAGGCAATGGATTGCTAATCCATTGTGCTCTGCACTCGTGGGTTCAGCATCGCACAGCATTTATTCATTTCTTCCTTGGTTAAAAAATCTATCATTTTAACCGGTACATAGATTACCTTCAGACGAGTGTCGTGACCCTTGTGGGGGTCGTAGAGCAAAACTGAGAACGACATTGTGTTTGTGAGAGTCTCCCCTTTCCATGGAATGGTCAAACAATTTTGTAGGTCAAACCGTTCGGAAGCTACAGCCATTTGTATGAGAAGACTGATTTTCGGGATGTGTCATGTTTTGACAAACATTGTTCTCGCTCTGCCGCATTTCACCAAAGATGCAGAGGTGTGACATCAGCGGTTATGAAGGTTTGAGAAGCATCCAGTGCAAAAAAAGTGACATTTCTAGTTTAAAACAGACAGATTCCAATGGGGATTTTTTATTTTATTCATGTACCGGTGCGTCAATCGGATCAAATGAAATGAGATCCAATTGATTTTGATGTCTACTTTTGAATTTTTTTTATCTACATTAGCTCTTTCTTCATTTGTTTCTTGCTGTTACAGCTAATGAAGATTGAATCTGAAAGACTCAGCAGATGAATTACAGAGTATTTGAACTAAAACCTGGTCAACTGCTTGGAAGACAGCTATGCTCACAAGTATACCACCAACACTCACGTTATTCACTGTGGCCTGGCACCATCGACCTGTCAATCCAAATCCTCACCGTCATTACTGGCGACTGCAATAAAAATGACTTTGATAAAACGGCTCGTTGGTCTAGGGGTATGATTCTAGCTTCGGGTGCGAGAGGTCCCGGGTTCAAATCCCGGACGAGCCCATGTGTAGAGCCTTTAACAATCTGAAAGAGGCTGTTCTTGGGCAAGAAGTTTGGAGTGCAGACCAAGGTGGATGAGTGATAAAGGCAATGGATTGCTAATCCATTGTGCTCTGCACTCGTGGGTTCAGCATCGCACAGCATTTATTCATTTCTTCCTTGGTTAAAAAATCTATCATTTTAACCGGTACATAGATTACCTTCAGACGAGTGTCGTGACCCTTGTGGGGGTCGTAGAGCAAAACTGAGAACGACATTGTGTTTGTGAGAGTCTCCCCTTTCCATGGAATGGTCAAACAATTTTGTAGGTCAAACCGTTCGGAAGCTACAGCCATTTGTATGAGAAGACTGATTTTCGGGATGTGTCATGTTTTGACAAACATTGTTCTCGCTCTGCCGCATTTCACCAAAGATGCAGAGGTGTGACATCAGCGGTTATGAAGGTTTGAGAAGCATCCAGTGCAAAAAAAGTGACATTTCTAGTTTAAAACAGACAGATTCCAATGGGGATTTTTTATTTTATTCATGTACCGGTGCGTCAATCGGATCAAATGAAATGAGATCCAATTGATTTTGATGTCTACTTTTGAATTTTTTTTATCTACATTAGCTCTTTCTTCATTTGTTTCTTGCTGTTACAGCTAATGAAGATTGAATCTGAAAGACTCAGCAGATGAATTACAGAGTATTTGAACTAAAACCTGGTCAACTGCTTGGAAGACAGCTATGCTCACAAGTATACCACCAACACTCACGTTATTCACTGTGGCCTGGCACCATCGACCTGTCAATCCAAATCCTCACCGTCATTACTGGCGACTGCAATAAAAATGACTTTGATAAAACGGCTCGTTGGTCTAGGGGTATGATTCTAGCTTCGGGTGCGAGAGGTCCCGGGTTCAAATCCCGGACGAGCCCATGTGTAGAGCCTTTAACAATCTGAAAGAGGCTGTTCTTGGGCAAGAAGTTTGGAGTGCAGACCAAGGTGGATGAGTGATAAAGGCAATGGATTGCTAATCCATTGTGCTCTGCACTCGTGGGTACAGCATTTATTCATTTCTTCCTTGGTTAAAAAATCTATCATTTTAACCGGTACATAGATTACCTTCAGACGAGTGTCGTGACCCTTGTGGGGGTCGTAGAGCAAAACTGAGAACGACATTGTGTTTGTGAGAGTCTCCCCTTTCCATGGAATGGTCAAACAATTTTGTAGGTCAAACCGTTCGGAAGCTACAGCCATTTGTATGAGAAGACTGATTTTCGGGATGTGTCATGTTTTGACAAACATTGTTCTCGCTCTGCCGCATTTCACCAAAGATGCAGAGGTGTGACATCAGCGGTTATGAAGGTTTGAGAAGCATCCAGTGCAAAAAAAGTGACATTTCTAGTTTAAAACAGACAGATTCCAATGGGGATTTTTTATTTTATTCATGTACCGGTGCGTCAATCGGATCAAATGAAATGAGATCCAATTGATTTTGATGTCTACTTTTGAATTTTTTTTATCTACATTAGCTCTTTCTTCATTTGTTTCTTGCTGTTACAGCTAATGAAGATTGAATCTGAAAGACTCAGCAGATGAATTACAGAGTATTTGAACTAAAACCTGGTCAACTGCTTGGAAGACAGCTATGCTCACAAGTATACCACCAACACTCACGTTATTCACTGTGGCCTGGCACCATCGACCTGTCAATCCAAATCCTCACCGTCATTACTGGCGACTGCAATAAAAATGCCTTTGATAAAACGGCTCGTTGGTCTAGGGGTATGATTCTCGCTTCGGGTGCGAGAGGTCCCGGGTTCAAATCCCGGACGAGCCCATGTGTAGAGCCTTTAACAATCTGAAAGAGGCTGTTCTTGGGCAAGAAGTTTGGAGTGCAGACCAAGGTGGATGAGTGATAAAGGCAATGGATTGCTAATCCATTGTGCTCTGCACTCGTGGGTTCAGCATCGCACAGCATTTATTCATTTCTTCCTTGGTTAAAAAATCTATCATTTTAACCGGTACATAGATTACCTTCAGACGAGTGTCGTGACCCTTGTGGGGGTCGTAGAGCAAAACTGAGAACGACATTGTGTTTGTGAGAGTCTCCCCTTTCCATGGAATGGTCAAACAATTTTGTAGGTCAAACCGTTCGGAAGCTACAGCCATTTGTATGAGAAGACTGATTTTCGGGATGTGTCATGTTTTGACAAACATTGTTCTCGCTCTGCCGCATTTCACCAAAGATGCAGAGGTGTGACATCAGCGGTTATGAAGGTTTGAGAAGCATCCAGTGCAAAAAAAGTGACATTTCTAGTTTAAAACAGACAGATTCCAATGGGGATTTTTTATTTTATTCATGTACCGGTGCGTCAATCGGATCAAATGAAATGAGATCCAATTGATTTTGATGTCTACTTTTGAATTTTTTTTATCTACATTAGCTCTTTCTTCATTTGTTTCTTGCTGTTACAGCTAATGAAGATTGAATCTGAAAGACTCAGCAGATGAATTACAGAGTATTTGAACTAAAACCTGGTCAACTGCTTGGAAGACAGCTATGCTCACAAGTATACCACCAACACTCACGTTATTCACTGTGGCCTGGCACCATCGACCTGTCAATCCAAATCCTCACCGTCATTACTGGCGACTGCAATAAAAATGACTTTGACAAAACGGCTCGTTGGTCTAGGGGTATGATTCTAGCTTCGGGTGCGAGAGGTCCCGGGTTCAAATCCCGGACAAGCCCATGTGTAGAGCCTTTAACAATCTGAAAGAGGCTGTTCTTGGGCAAGAAGTTTGGAGTGCAGACCAAGGTGGATGAGTGATAAAGGCAATGGATTGCTAATCCATTGTGCTCTGCACTCGTGGGTTCAGCATCGCACAGCATTTATTCATTTCTTCCTTGGTTAAAAAATCTATCATTTTAACCGGTACATAGATTACCTTCAGACGAGTGTCGTGACCCTTGTGGGGGTCGTAGAGCAAAACTGAGAACGACATTGTGTTTGTGAGAGTCTCCCCTTTCCATGGAATGGTCAAACAATTTTGTAGGTCAAACCGTTCGGAAGCTACAGCCATTTGTATGAGAAGACTGATTTTCGGGATGTGTCATGTTTTGACAAACATTGTTCTCGCTCTTCCGCATTTCACCAAAGATGCAGAGGTGTGACATCAGCGGTTATGAAGGTTTGAGAAGCATCCAGTGCAAAAAAAGTGACATTTCTAGTTTAAAACAGACAGATTCCAATGGGGATTTTTTATTTTATTCATGTACCGGTGCGTCAATCGGATCAAATGAAATGAGATCCAATTGATTTTGATGTCTACTTTTGAATTTTTTTAATCTACATTAGCTCTTTCTTCATTTGTTTCTTGCTGTTACAGCTAATGAAGATTGAATCTGAAAGACTCAGCAGATGAATTACAGAGTATTTGAACTAAAACCTGGTCAACTGCTTGGAAGACAGCTATGCTCACAAGTATACCACCAACACTCACGTTATTCACTGTGGCCTGGCACCATCGACCTGTCAATCCAAATCCTCACCGTCATTACTGGTGACTGCAATAAAAATGCCTTTGATAAAACGGCTCGTTGGTCTAGGGGTATGATTCTCGCTTCGGGTGCGAGAGGTCCCGGCTTCAAATCCCGGACGAGCCCATGTGTAGAGCCTTTAACAATCTGAAAGAGGCTGTTCTTGGGCAAGAAGTTTGGAGTGCAGACCAAGGTGGATGAGTGATAAAGGCAATGGATTGCTAATCCATTGTGCTCTGCACTCGTGGGTTCAGCATCGCACAGCATTTATTCATTTCTTCCTTGGTTAAAAAATCTATCATTTTAACCGGTACATAGATTACCTTCAGACGAGTGTCGTGACCCTTGTGGGGGTCGTAGAGCAAAACTGAGAACGACATTGTGTTTGTGAGAGTCTCCCCTTTCCATGGAATGGTCAAACAATTTTGTAGGTCAAACCGTTCGGAAGCTACAGCCATTTGTATGAGAAGACTGATTTTCGGGATGTGTCATGTTTTGACAAACATTGTTCTCGCTCTGCCGCATTTCACCAAAGATGCAGAGGTGTGACATCAGCGGTTATGAAGGTTTGAGAAGCATCCAGTGCAAAAAAAGTGACATTTCTAGTTTAAAACAGACAGATTCCAATGGGGATTTTTTATTTTATTCATGTACCGGTGCGTCAATCGGATCAAATGAAATGAGATCCAATTGATTTTGATGTCTACTTTTGAATTTTTTTTATCTACATTAGCTCTTTCTTCATTTGTTTCTTGCTGTTACAGCTAATGAAGATTGAATCTGAAAGACTCAGCAGATGAATTACAGAGTATTTGAACTAAAACCTGGTCAACTGCTTGGAAGACAGCTATGCTCACAAGTATACCACCAACACTCACGTTATTCACTGTGGCCTGGCACCATCGACCTGTCAATCCAAATCCTCACCGTCATTTCTGGTGACTGCAATAAAAATGCCTTTGATAAAACGGCTCGTTGGACTAGGGGTATGATTCTCGCTTCGGGTGCGAGAGGTCCCGGCTTCAAATCCCGGACGAGCCCATGTGTAGAGCCTTTAACAATCTGAAAGAGGCTGTTCTTGGGCAAGAAGTTTGGAGTGCAGACCAAGGTGGATGAGTGATAAAGGCAATGGATTGCTAATCCATTGTGCTCTGCACTCGTGGGTTCAGCATCGCACAGCATTTATTCATTTCTTCCTTGGTTAAAAAATCTATCATTTTAACCGGTACATAGATTACCTTCAGACGAGTGTCGTGACCCTTGTGGGGGTCGTAGAGCAAAACTGAGAACGACATTGTGTTTGTGAGAGTCTCCCCTTTCCATGGAATGGTCAAACAATTTTGTAGGTCAAACCGTTCGGAAGCTACAGCCATTTGTATGAGAAGACTGATTTTCAGGATGTGTCATGTTTTGACAAACATTGTTCTCGCTCTGCCGCATTTCACCAAAGATGCAGAGGTGTGACATCAGCGGTTATGAAGGTTTGAGAAGCATCCAGTGCAAAAAAAGTGACATTTCTAGTTTAAAACAGACAGATTCCAATGGGGATTTTTTATTTTATTCATGTACCGGTGCGTCAATCGGATCAAATGAAATGAGATCCAATTGATTTTGATGTCTACTTTTGAATTTTTTTTATCTACATTAGCTCTTTCTTCATTTGTTTCTTGCTGTTACAGCTAATGAAGATTGAATCTGAAAGACTCAGCAGATGAATTACAGAGTATTTGAACTAAAACCTGGTCAACTGCTTGGAAGACAGCTATGCTCACAAGTATACCACCAACACTCACGTTATTCACTGTGGCCTGGCACCATCGACCTGTCAATCCAAATCCTCACCGTCATTACTGGCGACTGCAATAAAAATGACTTTGATAAAACGGCTCGTTGGTCTAGGGGTATGATTCTCGCTTCGGGTGCGAGAGGTCCCGGGTTCAAATCCCGGACGAGCCCATGTGTAGAGCCTTTAACAATCTGAAAGAGGCTGTTCTTGGGCAAGAAGTTTGGAGTGCAGACCAAGGTGGATGAGTGATAAAGGCAATGGATTGCTAATCCATTGTGCTCTGCACTCGTGGGTACAGCATTTATTCATTTCTTCCTTGGTTAAAAAATCTATCATTTTAACCGGTACATAGATTACCTTCAGACGAGTGTCGTGACCCTTGTGGGGGTCGTAGAGCAAAACTGAGAACGACATTGTGTTTGTGAGAGTCTCCCCTTTCCATGGAATGGTCAAACAATTTTGTAGGTCAAACCGTTCGGAAGCTACAGCCATTTGTATGAGAAGACTGATTTTCGGGATGTGTCATGTTTTGACAAACATTGTTCTCGCTCTGCCGCATTTCACCAAAGATGCAGAGGTGTGACATCAGCGGTTATGAAGGTTTGAGAAGCATCCAGTGCAAAAAAAGTGACATTTCTAGTTTAAAACAGACAGATTCCAATGGGGATTTTTTATTTTATTCATGTACCGGTGCGTCAATCGGATCAAATGAAATGAGATCCAATTGATTTTGATGTCTACTTTTGAATTTTTTTTATCTACATTAGCTCTTTCTTCATTTGTTTCTTGCTGTTACAGCTAATGAAGATTGAATCTGAAAGACTCAGCAGATGAATTACAGAGTATTTGAACTAAAACCTGGTCAACTGCTTGGAAGACAGCTATGCTCACAAGTATACCACCAACACTCACGTTATTCACTGTGGCCTGGCACCATCGACCTGTCAATCCAAATCCTCACCGTCATTACTGGTGACTGCAATAAAAATGCCTTTGATAAAACGGCTCGTTGGTCTAGGGGTATGATTCTCGCTTCGGGTGCGAGAGGTCCCGGCTTCAAATCCCGGACGAGCCCATGTGTAGAGCCTTTAACAATCTGAAAGAGGCTGTTCTTGGGCAAGAAGTTTGGAGTGCAGACCAAGGTGGATGAGTGATAAAGGCAATGGATTGCTAATCCATTGTGCTCTGCACTCGTGGGTTCAGCATCGCACAGCATTTATTCATTTCTTCCTTGGTTAAAAAATCTATCATTTTAACCGGTACATAGATTACCTTCAGACGAGTGTCGTGACCCTTGTGGGGGTCGTAGAGCAAAACTGAGAACGACATTGTGTTTGTGAGAGTCTCCCCTTTCCATGGAATGGTCAAACAATTTTGTAGGTCAAACCGTTCGGAAGCTACAGCCATTTGTATGAGAAGACTGATTTTCGGGATGTGTCATGTTTTGACAAACATTGTTCTCACTCTGCCGCATTTCACCAAAGATGCAGAGGTGTGACATCAGCGGTTATGAAGGTTTGAGAAGCATCCAGTGCAAAAAAAGTGACATTTCTAGTTTAAAACAGACAGATTCCAATGGGGATTTTTTATTTTATTCATGTACCGGTGCGTCAATCGGATCAAATGAAATGAGATCCAATTGATTTTGATGTCTACTTTTGAATTTTTTTTATCTACATTAGCTCTTTCTTCATTTGTTTCTTGCTGTTACAGCTAATGAAGATTGAATCTGAAAGACTCAGCAGATGAATTACAGAGTATTTGAACTAAAACCTGGTCAACTGCTTGGAAGACAGCTATGCTCACAAGTATACCACCAACACTCACGTTATTCACTGTGGCCTGGCACCATCGACCTGTCAATCCAAATCCTCACCGTCATTACTGGCGACTGCAATAAAAATGACTTTGATAAAACGGCTCGTTGGTCTAGGGGTATGATTCTCGCTTCGGGTGCGAGAGGTCCCGGGTTCAAATCCCGGACGAGCCCATGTGTAGAGCCTTTAACAATCTGAAAGAGGCTGTTCTTGGGCAAGAAGTTTGGAGTGCAGACCAAGGTGGATGAGTGATAAAGGCAATGGATTGCTAATCCATTGTGCTCTGCACTCGTGGGTACAGCATTTATTCATTTCTTCCTTGGTTAAAAAATCTATCATTTTAACCGGTACATAGATTACCTTCAGACGAGTGTCGTGACCCTTGTGGGGGTCGTAGAGCAAAACTGAGAACGACATTGTGTTTGTGAGAGTCTCCCCTTTCCATGGAATGGTCAAACAATTTTGTAGGTCAAACCGTTCGGAAGCTACAGCCATTTGTATGAGAAGACTGATTTTCGGGATGTGTCATGTTTTGACAAACATTGTTCTCGCTCTGCCGCATTTCACCAAAGATGCAGAGGTGTGACATCAGCGGTTATGAAGGTTTGAGAAGCATCCAGTGCAAAAAAAGTGACATTTCTAGTTTAAAACAGACAGATTCCAATGGGGATTTTTTATTTTATTCATGTACCGGTGCGTCAATCGGATCAAATGAAATGAGATCCAATTGATTTTGATGTCTACTTTTGAATTTTTTTTATCTACATTAGCTCTTTCTTCATTTGTTTCTTGCTGTTACAGCTAATGAAGATTGAATCTGAAAGACTCAGCAGATGAATTACAGAGTATTTGAACTAAAACCTGGTCAACTGCTTGGAAGACAGCTATGCTCACAAGTATACCACCAACACTCACGTTATTCACTGTGGCCTGGCACCATCGACCTGTCAATCCAAATCCTCACCGTCATTACTGGCGACTGCAATAAAAATGACTTTGATAAAACGGCTCGTTGGTCTAGGGGTATGATTCTCGCTTCGGGTGTGAGAGGTCCCGGGTTCAAATCCCGGACGAGCCCATGTGTAGAGCCTTTAACAATCTGAAAGAGGCTGTTCTTGGGCAAGAAGTTTGGAGTGCAGACCAAGGTGGATGAGTGATAAAGGCAATGGATTGCTAATCCATTGTGCTCTGCACTCGTGGGTTCAGCATCGCACAGCATTTATTCATTTCTTCCTTGGTTAAAAAATCTATCATTTTAACCGGTACATAGATTACCTTCAGACGAGTGTCGTGACCCTTGTGGGGGTCGTAGAGCAAAACTGAGAACGACATTGTGTTTGTGAGAGTCTCCCCTTTCCATGGAATGGTCAAACAATTTTGTAGGTCAAACCGTTCGGAAGCTACAGCCATTTGTATGAGAAGACTGATTTTCGGGATGTGTCATGTTTTGACAAACATTGTTCTCGCTCTGCCGCATTTCACCAAAGATGCAGAGGTGTGACATCAGCGGTTATGAAGGTTTGAGAAGCATCCAGTGCAAAAAAAGTGACATTTCTAGTTTAAAACAGACAGATTCCAATGGGGATTTTTTATTTTATTCATGTACCGGTGCGTCAATCGGATCAAATGAAATGAGATCCAATTGATTTTGATGTCTACTTTTGAATTTTTTTAATCTACATTAGCTCTTTCTTCATTTGTTTCTTGCTGTTACAGCTAATGAAGATTGAATCTGAAAGACTCAGCAGATGAATTACAGAGTATTTGAACTAAAACCTGGTCAACTGCTTGGAAGACAGCTATGCTCACAAGTATACCACCAACACTCACGTTATTCACTGTGGCCTGGCACCATCGACCTGTCAATCCAAATCCTCACCGTCATTACTGGCGACTGCAATAAAAATGACTTTGATAAAACGGCTCGTTGGTCTAGGGGTATGATTCTCGCTTCGGGTGCGAGAGGTCCCGGGTTCAAATCCCGGACGAGCCCATGTGTAGAGCCTTTAACAATCTGAAAGAGGCTGTTCTTGGGCAAGAAGTTTGGAGTGCAGACCAAGGTGGATGAGTGATAAAGGCAATGGATTGCTAATCTATTGTGCTCTGCACTCGTGGGTACAGCATTTATTCATTTCTTCCTTGGTTAAAAAATCTATCATTTTAACCGGTACATAGATTACCTTCAGACGAGTGTCGTGACCCTTGTGGGGGTCGTAGAGCAAAACTGAGAACGACATTGTGTTTGTGAGAGTCTCCCCTTTCCATGGAATGGTCAAACAATTTTGTAGGTCAAACCGTTCGGAAGCTACAGCCATTTGTATGAGAAGACTGATTTTCGGGATGTGTCATGTTTTGACAAACATTGTTCTCGCTCTGCCGCATTTCACCAAAGATGCAGAGGTGTGACATCAGCGGTTATGAAGGTTTGAGAAGCATCCAGTGCAAAAAAAGTGACATTTCTAGTTTAAAACAGACAGATTCCAATGGGGATTTTTTATTTTATTCATGTACCGGTGCGTCAATCGGATCAAATGAAATGAGATCCAATTGATTTTGATGTCTACTTTTGAATTTTTTTTTATCTACATTAGCTCTTTCTTCATTTGTTTCTTGCTGTTACAGCTAATGAAGATTGAATCTGAAAGACTCAGCAGATGAATTACAGAGTATTTGAACTAAAACCTGGTCAACTGCTTGGAAGACAGCTATGCTCACAAGTATACCACCAACACTCACGTTATTCACTGTGGCCTGGCACCATCGACCTGTCAATCCAAATCCTCACCGTCATTACTGGCGACTGCAATAAAAATGACTTTGATAAAACGGCTCGTTGGTCTAGGGGTATGATTCTCGCTTCGGGTGCGAGAGGTCCCGGGTTCAAATCCCGGACGAGCCCATGTGTAGAGCCTTTAACAATCTGAAAGAGGCTGTTCTTGGGCAAGAAGTTTGGAGTGCAGACCAAGGTGGATGAGTGATAAAGGCAATGGATTGCTAATCCATTGTGCTCTGCACTCGTGGGTACAGCATTTATTCATTTCTTCCTTGGTTAAAAAATCTATCATTTTAACCGGTACATAGATTACCTTCAGACGAGTGTCGTGACCCTTGTGGGGGTCGTAGAGCAAAACTGAGAACGACATTGTGTTTGTGAGAGTCTCCCCTTTCCATGGAATGGTCAAACAATTTTGTAGGTCAAACCGTTCGGAAGCTACAGCCATTTGTATGAGAAGACTGATTTTCGGGATGTGTCATGTTTTGACAAACATTGTTCTCGCTCTGCCGCATTTCACCAAAGATGCAGAGGTGTGACATCAGCGGTTATGAAGGTTTGAGAAGCATCCAGTGCAAAAAAAGTGACATTTCTAGTTTAAAACAGACAGATTCCAATGGGGATTTTTTATTTTATTCATGTACCGGTGCGTCAATCGGATCAAATGAAATGAGATCCAATTGATTTTGATGTCTACTTTTGAATTTTTTTTATCTACATTAGCTCTTTCTTCATTTGTTTCTTGCTGTTACAGCTAATGAAGATTGAATCTGAAAGACTCAGCAGATGAATTACAGAGTATTTGAACTAAAACCTGGTCAACTGCTTGGAAGACAGCTATGCTCACAAGTATACCACCAACACTCACGTTATTCACTGTGGCCTGGCACCATCGACCTGTCAATCCAAATCCTCACCGTCATTACTGGCGACTGCAATAAAAATGACTTTGATAAAACGGCTCGTTGGTCTAGGGGTATGATTCTCGCTTCGGGTGCGAGAGGTCCCGGGTTCAAATCCCGGACGAGCCCATGTGTAGAGCCTTTAACAATCTGAAAGAGGCTGTTCTTGGGCAAGAAGTTTGGAGTGCAGACCAAGGTGGATGAGTGATAAAGGCAATGGATTGCTAATCCATTGTGCTCTGCACTCGTGGGTTCAGCATCGCACAGCATTTATTCATTTCTTCCTTGGTTAAAAAATCTATCATTTTAACCGGTACATAGATTACCTTCAGACGAGTGTCGTGACCCTTGTGGGGGTCGTAGAGCAAAACTGAGAACGACATTGTGTTTGTGAGAGTCTCCCCTTTCCATGGAATGGTCAAACAATTTTGTAGGTCAAACCGTTCGGAAGCTACAGCCATTTGTATGAGAAGACTGATTTTCGGGATGTGTCATGTTTTGACAAACATTGTTCTCGCTCTGCCGCATTTCACCAAAGATGCAGAGGTGTGACATCAGCGGTTATGAAGGTTTGAGAAGCATCCAGTGCAAAAAAAGTGACATTTCTAGTTTAAAACAGACAGATTCCAATGGGGATTTTTTATTTTATTCATGTACCGGTGCGTCAATCGGATCAAATGAAATGAGATCCAATTGATTTTGATGTCTACTTTTGAATTTTTTTTTATCTACATTAGCTCTTTCTTCATTTGTTTCTTGCTGTTACAGCTAATGAAGATTGAATCTGAAAGACTCAGCAGATGAATTACAGAGTATTTGAACTAAAACCTGGTCAACTGCTTGGAAGACAGCTATGCTCACAAGTATACCACCAACACTCACGTTATTCACTGTGGCCTGGCACCATCGACCTGTCAATCCAAATCCTCACCGTCATTACTGGCGACTGCAATAAAAATGACTTTGATAAAACGGCTCGTTGGTCTAGGGGTATGATTCTCGCTTCGGGTGCGAGAGGTCCCGGGTTCAAATCCCGGACGAGCCCATGTGTAGAGCCTTTAACAATCTGAAAGAGGCTGTTCTTGGGCAAGAAGTTTGGAGTGCAGACCAAGGTGGATGAGTGATAAAGGCAATGGATTGCTAATCCATTGTGCTCTGCACTCGTGGGTTCAGCATCGCACAGCATTTATTCATTTCTTCCTTGGTTAAAAAATCTATCATTTTAACCGGTACATAGATTACCTTCAGACGAGTGTCGTGACCCTTGTGGGGGTCGTAGAGCAAAACTGAGAACGACATTGTGTTTGTGAGAGTCTCCCCTTTCCATGGAATGGTCAAACAATTTTGTAGGTCAAACCGTTCGGAAGCTACAGCCATTTGTATGAGAAGACTGATTTTCGGGATGTGTCATGTTTTGACAAACATTGTTCTCGCTCTGCCGCATTTCACCAAAGATGCAGAGGTGTGACATCAGCGGTTATGAAGGTTTGAGAAGCATCCAGTGCAAAAAAAGTGACATTTCTAGTTTAAAACAGACAGATTCCAATGGGGATTTTTTATTTTATTCATGTACCGGTGCGTCAATCGGATCAAATGAAATGAGATCCAATTGATTTTGATGTCTACTTTTGAATTTTTTTTTATCTACATTAGCTCTTTCTTCATTTGTTTCTTGCTGTTACAGCTAATGAAGATTGAATCTGAAAGACTCAGCAGATGAATTACAGAGTATTTGAACTAAAACCTGGTCAACTGCTTGGAAGACAGCTATGCTCACAAGTATACCACCAACACTCACGTTATTCACTGTGGCCTGGCACCATCGACCTGTCAATCCAAATCCTCACCGTCATTACTGGCGACTGCAATAAAAATGACTTTGATAAAACGGCTCGTTGGTCTAGGGGTATGATTCTCGCTTCGGGTGCGAGAGGTCCCGGGTTCAAATCCCGGACGAGCCCATGTGTAGAGCCTTTAACAATCTGAAAGAGGCTGTTCTTGGGCAAGAAGTTTGGAGTGCAGACCAAGGTGGATGAGTGATAAAGGCAATGGATTGCTAATCCATTGTGCTCTGCACTCGTGGGTACAGCATTTATTCATTTCTTCCTTGGTTAAAAAATCTATCATTTTAACCGGTACATAGATTACCTTCAGACGAGTGTCGTGACCCTTGTGGGGGTCGTAGAGCAAAACTGAGAACGACATTGTGTTTGTGAGAGTCTCCCCTTTCCATGGAATGGTCAAACAATTTTGTAGGTCAAACCGTTCGGAAGCTACAGCCATTTGTATGAGAAGACTGATTTTCGGGATGTGTCATGTTTTGACAAACATTGTTCTCGCTCTGCCGCATTTCACCAAAGATGCAGAGGTGTGACATCAGCGGTTATGAAGGTTTGAGAAGCATCCAGTGCAAAAAAAGTGACATTTCTAGTTTAAAACAGACAGATTCCAATGGGGATTTTTTATTTTATTCATGTACCGGTGCGTCAATCGGATCAAATGAAATGAGATCCAATTGATTTTGATGTCTACTTTTGAATTTTTTTTATCTACATTAGCTCTTTCTTCATTTGTTTCTTGCTGTTACAGCTAATGAAGATTGAATCTGAAAGACTCAGCAGATGAATTACAGAGTATTTGAACTAAAACCTGGTCAACTGCTTGGAAGACAGCTATGCTCACAAGTATACCACCAACACTCACGTTATTCACTGTGGCCTGGCACCATCGACCTGTCAATCCAAATCCTCACCGTCATTACTGGCGACTGCAATAAAAATGACTTTGATAAAACGGCTCGTTGGTCTAGGGGTATGATTCTCGCTTCGGGTGCGAGAGGTCCCGGGTTCAAATCCCGGACGAGCCCATGTGTAGAGCCTTTAACAATCTGAAAGAGGCTGTTCTTGGGCAAGAAGTTTGGAGTGCAGACCAAGGTGGATGAGTGATAAAGGCAATGGATTGCTAATCCATTGTGCTCTGCACTCGTGGGTTCAGCATCGCACAGCATTTATTCATTTCTTCCTTGGTTAAAAAATCTATCATTTTAACCGGTACATAGATTACCTTCAGACGAGTGTCGTGACCCTTGTGGGGGTCGTAGAGCAAAACTGAGAACGACATTGTGTTTGTGAGAGTCTCCCCTTTCCATGGAATGGTCAAACAATTTTGTAGGTCAAACCGTTCGGAAGCTACAGCCATTTGTATGAGAAGACTGATTTTCGGGATGTGTCATGTTTTGACAAACATTGTTCTCGCTCTGCCGCATTTCACCAAAGATGCAGAGGTGTGACATCAGCGGTTATGAAGGTTTGAGAAGCATCCAGTGCAAAAAAAGTGACATTTCTAGTTTAAAACAGACAGATTCCAATGGGGATTTTTTATTTTATTCATGTACCGGTGCGTCAATCGGATCAAATGAAATGAGATCCAATTGATTTTGATGTCTACTTTTGAATTTTTTTAATCTACATTAGCTCTTTCTTCATTTGTTTCTTGCTGTTACAGCTAATGAAGATTGAATCTGAAAGACTCAGCAGATGAATTACAGAGTATTTGAACTAAAACCTGGTCAACTGCTTGGAAGACAGCTATGCTCACAAGTATACCACCAACACTCACGTTATTCACTGTGGCCTGGCACCATCGACCTGTCAATCCAAATCCTCACCGTCATTACTGGCGACTGCAATAAAAATGACTTTGATAAAACGGCTCGTTGGTCTAGGGGTATGATTCTCGCTTCGGGTGCGAGAGGTCCCGGGTTCAAATCCCGGACGAGCCCATGTGTAGAGCCTTTAACAATCTGAAAGAGGCTGTTCTTGGGCAAGAAGTTTGGAGTGCAGACCAAGGTGGATGAGTGATAAAGGCAATGGATTGCTAATCCATTGTGCTCTGCACTCGTGGGTTCAGCATCGCACAGCATTTATTCATTTCTTCCTTGGTTAAAAAATCTATCATTTTAACCGGTACATAGATTACCTTCAGACGAGTGTCGTGACCCTTGTGGGGGTCGTAGAGCAAAACTGAGAACGACATTGTGTTTGTGAGAGTCTCCCCTTTCCATGGAATGGTCAAACAATTTTGTAGGTCAAACCGTTCGGAAGCTACAGCCATTTGTATGAGAAGACTGATTTTCGGGATGTGTCATGTTTTGACAAACATTGTTCTCGCTCTGCCGCATTTCACCAAAGATGCAGAGGTGTGACATCAGCGGTTATGAAGGTTTGAGAAGCATCCAGTGCAAAAAAAGTGACATTTCTAGTTTAAAACAGACAGATTCCAATGGGGATTTTTTATTTTATTCATGTACCGGTGCGTCAATCGGATCAAATGAAATGAGATCCAATTGATTTTGATGTCTACTTTTGAATTTTTTTAATCTACATTAGCTCTTTCTTCATTTGTTTCTTGCTGTTACAGCTAATGAAGATTGAATCTGAAAGACTCAGCAGATGAATTACAGAGTATTTGAACTAAAACCTGGTCAACTGCTTGGAAGACAGCTATGCTCACAAGTATACCACCAACACTCACGTTATTCACTGTGGCCTGGCACCATCGACCTGTCAATCCAAATCCTCACCGTCATTACTGGCGACTGCAATAAAAATGACTTTGATAAAACGGCTCGTTGGTCTAGGGGTATGATTCTTGCTTCGGGTGCGAGAGGTCCCGGGTTCAAATCCCGGACGAGCCCATGTGTAGAGCCTTTAACAATCTGAAAGAGGCTGTTCTTGGGCAAGAAGTTTGGAGTGCAGACCAAGGTGGATGAGTGATAAAGGCAATGGATTGCTAATCCATTGTGCTCTGCACTCGTGGGTTCAGCATCGCACAGCATTTATTCATTTCTTCCTTGGTTAAAAAATCTATCATTTTAACCGGTACATAGATTACCTTCAGACGAGTGTCGTGACCCTTGTGGGGGTCGTAGAGCAAAACTGAGAACGACATTGTGTTTGTGAGAGTCTCCCCTTTCCATGGAATGGTCAAACAATTTTGTAGGTCAAACCGTTCGGAAGCTACAGCCATTTGTATGAGAAGACTGATTTTCGGGATGTGTCATGTTTTGACAAACATTGTTCTCGCTCTGCCGCATTTCACCAAAGATGCAGAGGTGTGACATCAGCGGTTATGAAGGTTTGAGAAGCATCCAGTGCAAAAAAAGTGACATTTCTAGTTTAAAACAGACAGATTCCAATGGGGATTTTTTATTTTATTCATGTACCGGTGCGTCAATCGGATCAAATGAAATGAGATCCAATTGATTTTGATGTCTACTTTTGAATTTTTTTAATCTACATTAGCTCTTTCTTCATTTGTTTCTTGCTGTTACAGCTAATGAAGATTGAATCTGAAAGACTCAGCAGATGAATTACAGAGTATTTGAACTAAAACCTGGTCAACTGCTTGGAAGACAGCTATGCTCACAAGTATACCACCAACACTCACGTTATTCACTGTGGCCTGGCACCATCGACCTGTCAATCCAAATCCTCACCGTCATTACTGGCGACTGCAATAAAAATGACTTTGATAAAACGGCTCGTTGGTCTAGGGGTATGATTCTCGCTTCGGGTGCGAGAGGTCCCGGGTTCAAATCCCGGACGAGCCCATGTGTAGAGCCTTTAACAATCTGAAAGAGGCTGTTCTTGGGCAAGAAGTTTGGAGTGCAGACCAAGGTGGATGAGTGATAAAGGCAATGGATTGCTAATCCATTGTGCTCTGCACTCGTGGGTTCAGCATCGCACAGCATTTATTCATTTCTTCCTTGGTTAAAAAATCTATCATTTTAACCGGTACATAGATTACCTTCAGACGAGTGTCGTGACCCTTGTGGGGGTCGTAGAGCAAAACTGAGAACGACATTGTGTTTGTGAGAGTCTCCCCTTTCCATGGAATGGTCAAACAATTTTGTAGGTCAAACCGTTCGGAAGCTACAGCCATTTGTATGAGAAGACTGATTTTCGGGATGTGTCATGTTTTGACAAACATTGTTCTCGCTCTGCCGCATTTCACCAAAGATGCAGAGGTGTGACATCAGCGGTTATGAAGGTTTGAGAAGCATCCAGTGCAAAAAAAGTGACATTTCTAGTTTAAAACAGACAGATTCCAATGGGGATTTTTTATTTTATTCATGTACCGGTGCGTCAATCGGATCAAATGAAATGAGATCCAATTGATTTTGATGTCTACTTTTGAATTTTTTTAATCTACATTAGCTCTTTCTTCATTTGTTTCTTGCTGTTACAGCTAATGAAGATTGAATCTGAAAGACTCAGCAGATGAATTACAGAGTATTTGAACTAAAACCTGGTCAACTGCTTGGAAGACAGCTATGCTCACAAGTATACCACCAACACTCACGTTATTCACTGTGGCCTGGCACCATCGACCTGTCAATCCAAATCCTCACCGTCATTACTGGCGACTGCAATAAAAATGACTTTGATAAAACGGCTCGTTGGTCTAGGGGTATGATTCTCGCTTCGGGTGCGAGAGGTCCCGGGTTCAAATCCCGGACGAGCCCATGTGTAGAGCCTTTAACAATCTGAAAGAGGCTGTTCTTGGGCAAGAAGTTTGGAGTGCAGACCAAGGTGGATGAGTGATAAAGGCAATGGATTGCTAATCCATTGTGCTCGGCACTCGTGGGTTCAGCATCGCACAGCATTTATTCATTTCTTCCTTGGTTAAAAAATCTATCATTTTAACCGGTACATAGATTACCTTCAGACGAGTGTCGTGACCCTTGTGGGGGTCGTAGAGCAAAACTGAGAACGACATTGTGTTTGTGAGAGTCTCCCCTTTCCATGGAATGGTCAAACAATTTTGTAGGTCAAACCGTTCGGAAGCTACAGCCATTTGTATGAGAAGACTGATTTTCGGGATGTGTCATGTTTTGACAAACATTGTTCTCGCTCTGCCGCATTTCACCAAAGATGCAGAGGTGTGACATCAGCGGTTATGAAGGTTTGAGAAGCATCCAGTGCAAAAAAAGTGACATTTCTAGTTTAAAACAGACAGATTCCAATGGGGATTTTTTATTTTATTCATGTACCGGTGCGTCAATCGGATCAAATGAAATGAGATCCAATTGATTTTGATGTCTACTTTTGAATTTTTTTAATCTACATTAGCTCTTTCTTCATTTGTTTCTTGCTGTTACAGCTAATGAAGATTGAATCTGAAAGACTCAGCAGATGAATTACAGAGTATTTGAACTAAAACCTGGTCAACTGCTTGGAAGACAGCTATGCTCACAAGTATACCACCAACACTCACGTTATTCACTGTGGCCTGGCACCATCGACCTGTCAATCCAAATCCTCACCGTCATTACTGGCGACTGCAATAAAAATGACTTTGATAAAACGGCTCGTTGGTCTAGGGGTATGATTCTCGCTTCGGGTGCGAGAGGTCCCGGGTTCAAATCCCGGACGAGCCCATGTGTAGAGCCTTTAACAATCTGAAAGAGGCTGTTCTTGGGCAAGAAGTTTGGAGTGCAGACCAAGGTGGATGAGTGATAAAGGCAATGGATTGCTAATCCATTGTGCTCTGCACTCGTGGGTTCAGCATCGCACAGCATTTATTCATTTCTTCCTTGGTTAAAAAATCTATCATTTTAACCGGTACATAGATTACCTTCAGACGAGTGTCGTGACCCTTGTGGGGGTCGTAGAGCAAAACTGAGAACGACATTGTGTTTGTGAGAGTCTCCCCTTTCCATGGAATGGTCAAACAATTTTGTAGGTCAAACCGTTCGGAAGCTACAGCCATTTGTATGAGAAGACTGATTTTCGGGATGTGTCATGTTTTGACAAACATTGTTCTCGCTCTGCCGCATTTCACCAAAGATGCAGAGGTGTGACATCAGCGGTTATGAAGGTTTGAGAAGCATCCAGTGCAAAAAAAGTGACATTTCTAGTTTAAAACAGACAGATTCCAATGGGGATTTTTTATTTTATTCATGTACCGGTGCGTCAATCGGATCAAATGAAATGAGATCCAATTGATTTTGATGTCTACTTTTGAATTTTTTTAATCTACATTAGCTCTTTCTTCATTTGTTTCTTGCTGTTACAGCTAATGAAGATTGAATCTGAAAGACTCAGCAGATGAATTACAGAGTATTTGAACTAAAACCTGGTCAACTGCTTGGAAGACAGCTATGCTCACAAGTATACCACCAACACTCACGTTATTCACTGTGGCCTGGCACCATCGACCTGTCAATCCAAATCCTCACCGTCATTACTGGCGACTGCAATAAAAATGACTTTGATAAAACGGCTCGTTGGTCTAGGGGTATGATTCTCGCTTCGGGTGCGAGAGGTCCCGGGTTCAAATCCCGGACGAGCCCATGTGTAGAGCCTTTAACAATCTGAAAGAGGCTGTTCTTGGGCAAGAAGTTTGGAGTGCAGACCAAGGTGGATGAGTGATAAAGGCAATGGATTGCTAATCCATTGTGCTCTGCACTCGTGGGTTCAGCATCGCACAGCATTTATTCATTTCTTCCTTGGTTAAAAAATCTATCATTTTAACCGGTACATAGATTACCTTCAGACGAGTGTCGTGACCCTTGTGGGGGTCGTAGAGCAAAACTGAGAACGACATTGTGTTTGTGAGAGTCTCCCCTTTCCATGGAATGGTCAAACAATTTTGTAGGTCAAACCGTTCGGAAGCTACAGCCATTTGTATGAGAAGACTGATTTTCGGGATGTGTCATGTTTTGACAAACATTGTTCTCGCTCTGCCGCATTTCACCAAAGATGCAGAGGTGTGACATCAGCGGTTATGAAGGTTTGAGAAGCATCCAGTGCAAAAAAAGTGACATTTCTAGTTTAAAACAGACAGATTCCAATGGGGATTTTTTATTTTATTCATGTACCGGTGCGTCAATCGGATCAAATGAAATGAGATCCAATTGATTTTGATGTCTACTTTTGAATTTTTTTAATCTACATTAGCTCTTTCTTCATTTGTTTCTTGCTGTTACAGCTAATGAAGATTGAATCTGAAAGACTCAGCAGATGAATTACAGAGTATTTGAACTAAAACCTGGTCAACTGCTTGGAAGACAGCTATGCTCACAAGTATACCACCAACACTCACGTTATTCACTGTGGCCTGGCACCATCGACCTGTCAATCCAAATCCTCACCGTCATTACTGGCGACTGCAATAAAAATGCCTTTGATAAAACGGCTCGTTGGTCTAGGGGTATGATTCTCGCTTCGGGTGCGAGAGGTCCCGGGTTCAAATCCCGGACGAGCCCATGTGTAGAGCCTTTAACAATCTGAAAGAGGCTGTTCTTGGGCAAGAAGTTTGGAGTGCAGACCAAGGTGGATGAGTGATAAAGGCAATGGATTGCTAATCCATTGTGCTCTGCACTCGTGGGTTCAGCATCGCACAGCATTTATTCATTTCTTCCTTGGTTAAAAAATCTATCATTTTAACCGGTACATAGATTACCTTCAGACGAGTGTCGTGACCCTTGTGGGGGTCGTATAGCAAAACTGAGAACGACATTGTGTTTGTGAGAGTCTCCCCTTTCCATGGAATGGTCAAACAATTTTGTAGGTCAAACCGTTCGGAAGCTACAGCCATTTGTATGAGAAGACTGATTTTCGGGATGTGTCATGTTTTGACAAACATTGTTCTCGCTCTGCCGCATTTCACCAAAGATGCAGAGGTGTGACATCAGCGGTTATGAAGGTTTGAGAAGCATCCAGTGCAAAAAAAGTGACATTTCTAGTTTAAAACAGACAGATTCCAATGGGGATTTTTTATTTTATTCATGTACCGGTGCGTCAATCGGATCAAATGAAATGAGATCCAATTGATTTTGATGTCTACTTTTGAATTTTTTTTATCTACATTAGCTCTTTCTTCATTTGTTTCTTGCTGTTACAGCTAATGAAGATTGAATCTGAAAGACTCAGCAGATGAATTACAGAGTATTTGAACTAAAACCTGGTCAACTGCTTGGAAGACAGCTATGCTCACAAGTATACCACCAACACTCACGTTATTCACTGTGGCCTGGCACCATCGACCTGTCAATCCAAATCCTCACCGTCATTACTGGCGACTGCAATAAAAATGACTTTGATAAAACGGCTCGTTGGTCTAGGGGTATGATTCTCGCTTCGGGTGCGAGAGGTCCCGGGTTCAAATCCCGGACGAGCCCATGTGTAGAGCCTTTAACAATCTGAAAGAGGCTGTTCTTGGGCAAGAAGTTTGGAGTGCAGACCAAGGTGGATGAGTGATAAAGGCAATGGATTGCTAATCCATTGTGCTCTGCACTCGTGGGTTCAGCATCGCACAGCATTTATTCATTTCTTCCTTGGTTAAAAAATCTATCATTTTAACCGGTACATAGATTACCTTCAGACGAGTGTCGTGACCCTTGTGGGGGTCGTAGAGCAAAACTGAGAACGACATTGTGTTTGTGAGAGTCTCCCCTTTCCATGGAATGGTCAAACAATTTTGTAGGTCAAACCGTTCGGAAGCTACAGCCATTTGTATGAGAAGACTGATTTTCGGGATGTGTCATGTTTTGACAAACATTGTTCTCGCTCTGCCGCATTTCACCAAAGATGCAGAGGTGTGACATCAGCGGTTATGAAGGTTTGAGAAGCATCCAGTGCAAAAAAAGTGACATTTCTAGTTTAAAACAGACAGATTCCAATGGGGATTTTTTATTTTATTCATGTACCGGTGCGTCAATCGGATCAAATGAAATGAGATCCAATTGATTTTGATGTCTACTTTTGAATTTTTTTAATCTACATTAGCTCTTTCTTCATTTGTTTCTTGCTGTTACAGCTAATGAAGATTGAATCTGAAAGACTCAGCAGATGAATTACAGAGTATTTGAACTAAAACCTGGTCAACTGCTTGGAAGACAGCTATGCTCACAAGTATACCACCAACACTCACGTTATTCACTGTGGCCTGGCACCATCGACCTGTCAATCCAAATCCTCACCGTCATTACTGGCGACTGCAATAAAAATGCCTTTGATAAAACGGCTCGTTGGTCTAGGGGTATGATTCTCGCTTCGGGTGCGAGAGGTCCCGGGTTCAAATCCCGGACGAGCCCATGTGTAGAGCCTTTAACAATCTGAAAGAGGCTGTTCTTGGGCAAGAAGTTTGGAGTGCAGACCAAGGTGGATGAGTGATAAAGGCAATGGATTGCTAATCCATTGTGCTCTGCACTCGTGGGTTCAGCATCGCACAGCATTTATTCATTTCTTCCTTGGTTAAAAAATCTATCATTTTAACCGGTACATAGATTACCTTCAGACGAGTGTCGTGACCCTTGTGGGGGTCGTATAGCAAAACTGAGAACGACATTGTGTTTGTGAGAGTCTCCCCTTTCCATGGAATGGTCAAACAATTTTGTAGGTCAAACCGTTCGGAAGCTACAGCCATTTGTATGAGAAGACTGATTTTCGGGATGTGTCATGTTTTGACAAACATTGTTCTCGCTCTGCCGCATTTCACCAAAGATGCAGAGGTGTGACATCAGCGGTTATGAAGGTTTGAGAAGCATCCAGTGCAAAAAAAGTGACATTTCTAGTTTAAAACAGACAGATTCCAATGGGGATTTTTTATTTTATTCATGTACCGGTGCGTCAATCGGATCAAATGAAATGAGATCCAATTGATTTTGATGTCTACTTTTGAATTTTTTTAATCTACATTAGCTCTTTCTTCATTTGTTTCTTGCTGTTACAGCTAATGAAGATTGAATCTGAAAGACTCAGCAGATGAATTACAGAGTATTTGAACTAAAACCTGGTCAACTGCTTGGAAGACAGCTATGCTCACAAGTATACCACCAACACTCACGTTATTCACTGTGGCCTGGCACCATCGACCTGTCAATCCAAATCCTCACCGTCATTACTGGCGACTGCAATAAAAATGACTTTGATAAAACGGCTCGTTGGTCTAGGGGTATGATTCTCGCTTCGGGTGCGAGAGGTCCCGGGTTCAAATCCCGGACGAGCCCATGTGTAGAGCCTTTAACAATCTGAAAGAGGCTGTTCTTGGGCAAGAAGTTTGGAGTGCAGACCAAGGTGGATGAGTGATAAAGGCAATGGATTGCTAATCCATTGTGCTCTGCACTCGTGGGTTCAGCATCGCACAGCATTTATTCATTTCTTCCTTGGTTAAAAAATCTATCATTTTAACCGGTACATAGATTACCTTCAGACGAGTGTCGTGACCCTTGTGGGGGTCGTATAGCAAAACTGAGAACGACATTGTGTTTGTGAGAGTCTCCCCTTTCCATGGAATGGTCAAACAATTTTGTAGGTCAAACCGTTCGGAAGCTACAGCCATTTGTATGAGAAGACTGATTTTCGGGATGTGTCATGTTTTGACAAACATTGTTCTCGCTCTGCCGCATTTCACCAAAGATGCAGAGGTGTGACATCAGCGGTTATGAAGGTTTGAGAAGCATCCAGTGCAAAAAAAGTGACATTTCTAGTTTAAAACAGACAGATTCCAATGGGGATTTTTTATTTTATTCATGTACCGGTGCGTCAATCGGATCAAATGAAATGAGATCCAATTGATTTTGATGTCTACTTTTGAATTTTTTTTATCTACATTAGCTCTTTCTTCATTTGTTTCTTGCTGTTACAGCTAATGAAGATTGAATCTGAAAGACTCAGCAGATGAATTACAGAGTATTTGAACTAAAACCTGGTCAACTGCTTGGAAGACAGCTATGCTCACAAGTATACCACCAACACTCACGTTATTCACTGTGGCCTGGCACCATCGACCTGTCAATCCAAATCCTCACCGTCATTACTGGCGACTGCAATAAAAATGACTTTGATAAAACGGCTCGTTGGTCTAGGGGTATGATTCTCGCTTCGGGTGCGAGAGGTCCCGGGTTCAAATCCCGGACGAGCCCATGTGTAGAGCCTTCAACAATCTGAAAGAGGCTGTTCTTGGGCAAGAAGTTTGGAGTGCAGACCAAGGTGGATGAGTGATAAAGGCAATGGATTGCTAATCCATTGTGCTCTGCACTCGTGGGTTCAGCATCGCACAGCATTTATTCATTTCTTCCTTGGTTAAAAAATCTATCATTTTAACCGGTACATAGATTACCTTCAGACGAGTGTCGTGACCCTTGTGGGGGTCGTAGAGCAAAACTGAGAACGACATTGTGTTTGTGAGAGTCTCCCCTTTCCATGGAATGGTCAAACAATTTTGTAGGTCAAACCGTTCGGAAGCTACAGCCATTTGTATGAGAAGACTGATTTTCGGGATGTGTCATGTTTTGACAAACATTGTTCTCGCTCTGCCGCATTTCACCAAAGATGCAGAGGTGTGACATCAGCGGTTATGAAGGTTTGAGAAGCATCCAGTGCAAAAAAAGTGACATTTCTAGTTTAAAACAGACAGATTCCAATGGGGATTTTTTATTTTATTCATGTACCGGTGCGTCAATCGGATCAAATGAAATGAGATCCAATTGATTTTGATGTCTACTTTTGAATTTTTTTAATCTACATTAGCTCTTTCTTCATTTGTTTCTTGCTGTTACAGCTAATGAAGATTGAATCTGAAAGACTCAGCAGATGAATTACAGAGTATTTGAACTAAAACCTGGTCAACTGCTTGGAAGACAGCTATGCTCACAAGTATACCACCAACACTCACGTTATTCACTGTGGCCTGGCACCATCGACCTGTCAATCCAAATCCTCACCGTCATTACTGGCGACTGCAATAAAAATGACTTTGATAAAACGGCTCGTTGGTCTAGGGGTATGATTCTCGCTTCGGGTGCGAGAGGTCCCGGGTTCAAATCCCGGACGAGCCCATGTGTAGAGCCTTTAACAATCTGAAAGAGGCTGTTCTTGGGCAGGAAGTTTGGAGTGCAGACCAAGGTGGATGAGTGATAAAGGCAATGGATTGCTAATCCATTGTGCTCTGCACTCGTGGGTTCAGCATCGCACAGCATTTATTCATTTCTTCCTTGGTTAAAAAATCTATCATTTTAACCGGTACATAGATTACCTTCAGACGAGTGTCGTGACCCTTGTGGGGGTCGTAGAGCAAAACTGAGATGGTCAAACAATTTTGTAGGTCAAACCGTTCGGAAGCTACAGCCATTTGTATGAGAAGACTGATTTTCGGGATGTGTCATGTTTTGACAAACATTGTTCTCGCTCTGCCGCATTTCACCAAAGATGCAGAGGTGTGACATCAGCGGTTATGAAGGTTTGAGAAGCATCCAGTGCAAAAAAAGTGACATTTCTAGTTTAAAACAGACAGATTCCAATGGGGATTTTTTATTTTATTCATGTACCGGTGCGTCAATCGGATCAAATGAAATGAGATCCAATTGATTTTGATGTCTACTTTTGCATTTTTTTTATCTACATTAGCTCTTTCTTCATTTGTTTCTTGCTGTTACAGCTAATGAAGATTGAATCTGAAAGACTCAGCAGATGAATTACAGAGTATTTGAACTAAAACCTGGTCAACTGCTTGGAAGACAGCTATGCTCACAAGTATACCACCAACACTCACGTTATTCACTGTGGCCTGGCACCATCGACCTGTCAATCCAAATCCTCACCGTCATTACTGGCGACTGCAATAAAAATGACTTTGATAAAACGGCTCGTTGGTCTAGGGGTATGATTCTCGCTTCGGGTGCGAGAGGTCCCGGGTTCAAATCCCGGACGAGCCCATGTGTAGAGCCTTTAACAATCTTGGGCAAGAAGTTTGGAGTGCAGACCAAGGTGGATGAGTGATAAAGGCAATGGATTGCTAATCCATTGTGCTCTGCACTCGTGGGTTCAGCATCGCACAGCATTTATTAATTTCTTCCTTGGTTAAAAAATCTATCATTTTAACCGGTACATAGATTACCTTCAGACGAGTGTCGTGACCCTTGTGGGGGTCGTAGAGCAAAACTGAGATGGTCAAACAATTTTGTAGGTCAAACCGTTCGGAAGCTACAGCCATTTGTATGAGAAGACTGATTTTCGGGATGTGTCATGTTTTGACAAACATTGTTCTCGCTCTGCCGCATTTCACCAAAGATGCAGAGGTGTGACATCAGCGGTTATGAAGGTTTGAGAAGCATCCAGTGCAAAAAAAGTGACATTTCTAGTTTAAAACAGACAGATTCCAATGGGGATTTTTTATTTTATTCATGTACCGGTGCGTCAATCGGATCAAATGAAATGAGATCCAATTGATTTTGATGTCTACTTTTGAATTTTTTTAATCTACATTAGCTCTTTCTTCATTTGTTTCTTGCTGTTACAGCTAATGAAGATTGAATCTGAAAGACTCAGCAGATGAATTACAGAGTATTTGAACTAAAACCTGGTCAACTGCTTGGAAGACAGCTATGCTCACAAGTATACCACCAACACTCACGTTATTCACTGTGGCCTGGCACCATCGACCTGTCAATCCAAATCCTCACCGTCATTACTGGCGACTGCAATAAAAATGACTTTGATAAAACGGCTCGTTGGTCTAGGGGTATGATTCTCGCTTCGGGTGCGAGAGGTCCCGGGTTCAAATCCCGGACGAGCCCATGTGTAGAGCCTTTAACAATCTGAAAGAGGCTGTTCTTGGGCAAGAAGTTTGGAGTGCAGACCAAGGTGGATGAGTGATAAAGGCAATGGATTGCTAATCCATTGTGCTCTGCACTCGTGGGTTCAGCATCGCACAGCATTTATTCATTTCTTCCTTGGTTAAAAAATCTATCATTTTAACCGGTACATAGATTACCTTCAGACGAGTGTCGTGACCCTTGTGGGGGTCGTAGAGCAAAACTGAGAACGACATTGTGTTTGTGAGAGTCTCCCCTTTCCATGGAATGGTCAAACAATTTTGTAGGTCAAACCGTTCGGAAGCTACAGCCATTTGTATGAGAAGACTGATTTTCGGGATGTGTCATGTTTTGACAAACATTGTTCTCGCTCTGCCGCATTTCACCAAAGATGCAGAGGTGTGACATCAGCGGTTATGAAGGTTTGAGAAGCATCCAGTGCAAAAAAAGTGACATTTCTAGTTTAAAACAGACAGATTCCAATGGGGATTTTTTATTTTATTCATGTACCGGTGCGTCAATCGGATCAAATGAAATGAGATCCAATTGATTTTGATGTCTACTTTTGAATTTTTTTAATCTACATTAGCTCTTTCTTCATTTGTTTCTTGCTGTTACAGCTAATGAAGATTGAATCTGAAAGACTCAGCAGATGAATTACAGAGTATTTGAACTAAAACCTGGTCAACTGCTTGGAAGACAGCTATGCTCACAAGTATACCACCAACACTCACGTTATTCACTGTGGCCTGGCACCATCGACCTGTCAATCCAAATCCTCACCGTCATTACTGGCGACTGCAATAAAAATGACTTTGATAAAACGGCTCGTTGGTCTAGGGGTATGATTCTCGCTTCGGGTGCGAGAGGTCCCGGGTTCAAATCCCGGACGAGCCCATGTGTAGAGCCTTTAACAATCTGAAAGAGGCTGTTCTTGGGCAAGAAGTTTGGAGTGCAGACCAAGGTGGATGAGTGATAAAGGCAATGGATTGCTAATCCATTGTGCTCTGCACTCGTGGGTTCAGCATCGCACAGCATTTATTCATTTCTTCCTTGGTTAAAAAATCTATCATTTTAACCGGTACATAGATTACCTTCAGACGAGTGTCGTGACCCTTGTGGGGGTCGTAGAGCAAAACTGAGAACGACATTGTGTTTGTGAGAGTCTCCCCTTTCCATGGAATGGTCAAACAATTTTGTAGGTCAAACCGTTCGGAAGCTACAGCCATTTGTATGAGAAGACTGATTTTCGGGATGTGTCATGTTTTGACAAACATTGTTCTCGCTCTGCCGCATTTCACCAAAGATGCAGAGGTGTGACATCAGCGGTTATGAAGGTTTGAGAAGCATCCAGTGCAAAAAAAGTGACATTTCTAGTTTAAAACAGACAGATTCCAATGGGGATTTTTTATTTTATTCATGTACCGGTGCGTCAATCGGATCAAATGAAATGAGATCCAATTGATTTTGATGTCTACTTTTGAATTTTTTTAATCTACATTAGCTCTTTCTTCATTTGTTTCTTGCTGTTACAGCTAATGAAGATTGAATCTGAAAGACTCAGCAGATGAATTACAGAGTATTTGAACTAAAACCTGGTCAACTGCTTGGAAGACAGCTATGCTCACAAGTATACCACCAACACTCACGTTATTCACTGTGGCCTGGCACCATCGACCTGTCAATCCAAATCCTCACCGTCATTACTGGCGACTGCAATAAAAATTACTTTGATAAAACGGCTCGTTGGTCTAGGGGTATGATTCTCGCTTCGGGTGCGAGAGGTCCCGGGTTCAAATCCCGGACGAGCCCATGTGTAGAGCCTTTAACAATCTGAAAGAGGCTGTTCTTGGGCAAGAAGTTTGGAGTGCAGACCAAGGTGGATGAGTGATAAAGGCAATGGATTGCTAATCCATTGTGCTCTGCACTCGTGGGTTCAGCATCGCACAGCATTTATTCATTTCTTCCTTGGTTAAAAAATCTATCATTTTAACCGGTACATAGATTACCTTCAGACGAGTGTCGTGACCCTTGTGGGGGTCGTAGAGCAAAACTGAGAACGACATTGTGTTTGTGAGAGTCTCCCCTTTCCATGGAATGGTCAAACAATTTTGTAGGTCAAACCGTTCGGAAGCTACAGCCATTTGTATGAGAAGACTGATTTTCGGGATGTGTCATGTTTTGACAAACATTGTTCTCGCTCTGCCGCATTTCACCAAAGATGCAGAGGTGTGACATCAGCGGTTATGAAGGTTTGAGAAGCATCCAGTGCAAAAAAAGTGACATTTCTAGTTTAAAACAGACAGATTCCAATGGGGATGTTTTATTTTATTCATGTACCGGTGCGTCAATCGGATCAAATGAAATGAGATCCAATTGATTTTGATGTCTACTTTTGAATTTTTTTAATCTACATTAGCTCTTTCTTCATTTGTTTCTTGCTGTTACAGCTAATGAAGATTGAATCTGAAAGACTCAGCAGATGAATTACAGAGTATTTGAACTAAAACCTGGTCAACTGCTTGGAAGACAGCTATGCTCACAAGTATACCACCAACACTCACGTTATTCACTGTGGCCTGGCACCATCGACCTGTCAATCCAAATCCTCACCGTCATTACTGGTGACTGCAATAAAAATGCCTTTGATAAAACGGCTCGTTGGTCTAGGGGTATGATTCTCGCTTCGGGTGCGAGAGGTCCTGGGTTCAAATCCCGGACGAGCCCATGTGTAGAGCCTTTAACAATCTGAAAGAGGCTGTTCTTGGGCAAGAAGTTTGGAGTTTAGACCAAGGTGGATGAGTGATAAAGGCAATGGATTGCTAATCCATTGTGCTCTGCACTCGTGGGTTCAGCATCGCACAGCATTTATTCATTTCTTCCTTGGTTAAAAAATCTGTCATTTTAACCGGTACATAGATTACCTTCAGACGAGTGTCGTGACCCTTGTGGGGGTCATAGAGCAAAACTGAGATGGTCAAACAATTTTGTAGGTCAAACCGTTCGGAAGCTACAGCCATTTGTATGAGAAGACTGATTTTCGGGATGTGTCATGTTTTGACAAACATTGTTCTCGCTCTGCCGCATTTCACCAAAGATGCAGAGGTGTGACATCAGCGGTTATGAAGGTTTGAGAAGCATCCAGTGCAAAAAAAGTGACATTTCTAGTTTAAAACAGACAGATTCCAATGGGGATTTTTTATTTTATTCATGTACCGGTGCGTCAATCGGATCAAATGAAATGAGATCCAATTGATTTTGATGTCTACTTTTGAATTTTTTTAATCTACATTAGCTCTTTCTTCATTTGTTTCTTGCTGTTACAGCTAATGAAGATTGAATCTGAAAGACTCAGCAGATGAATTACAGAGTATTTGAACTAAAACCTGGTCAACTGCTTGGAAGACAGCTATGCTCACAAGTATACCACCAACACTCACGTTATTCACTGTGGCCTGGCACCATCGACCTGTCAATCCAAATCCTCACCGTCATTACTGGCGACTGCAATAAAAATGACTTTGATAAAACGGCTCGTTGGTCTAGGGGTATGATTCTCGCTTCGGGTGCGAGAGGTCCCGGGTTCAAATCCCGGACGAGCCCATGTGTAGAGCCTTTAACAATCTGAAAGAGGCGGTTCTTGGGCAACAGTTTGGAGTGCAGACCAAGGTGGATGAGTGATAAAGGCAATGGATTGCTAATCCATTGTGCTCTGCACTCGTGGGTTCAGCATCGCACAGCATTTATTCATTTCTTCCTTGGTTAAAAAATCTATCATTTTAACCGGTACATAGATTACCTTCAGACGAGTGTCGTGACCCTTGTGGGGGTCGTAGAGCAAAACTGAGATGGTCAAACAATTTTGTAGGTCAAACCGTTCGGAAGCTACAGCCATTTGTATGAGAAGACTGATTTTCGGGATGTGTCATGTTTTGACAAACATTGTTCTCGCTCTGCCGCATTTCACCAAAGATGCAGAGGTGTGACATCAGCGGTTATGAAGGTTTGAGAAGCATCCAGTGCAAAAAAAGTGACATTTCTAGTTTAAAACAGACAGATTCCAATGGGGATTTTTTTTTTTATTCATGTACCGGTGCGTCAATCGGATCAAATGAAATGAGATCCAATTGATTTTGATGTCTACTTTTGAATTTTTTTAATCTACATTAGCTCTTTCTTCATTTGTTTCTTGCTGTTACAGCTAATGAAGATTGAATCTGAAAGACTCAGCAGATGAATTACAGAGTATTTGAACTAAAACCTGGTCAACTGCTTGGAAGACAGCTATGCTCACAAGTATACCACCAACACTCACGTTATTCACTGTGGCCTGGCACCATCGACCTGTCAATCCAAATCCTCACTGTCATTACTGGCGACTGCAATAAAAATGACTTTGATAAAACGGCTCGTTGGTCTAGGGGTATGATTCTCTCTTCGGGTGCGAGAGGTCCTGGGTTCAAATCCCGGACGAGCCCATGTGTAGAGCCTTTAACAATCTGAAAGAGGCGGTTCTTGGGCAACAGTTTGGAGTGCAGACCAAGGTGGATGAGTGATAAAGGCAATGGATTGCTAATCCATTGTGCTCTGCACTCGTGGGTTCAGCATCGCACAGCATTTATTCATTTCTTCCTTGGTTAAAAAATCTGTCATTTTAACCGGTACATAGATTACCTTCAGACGAGTGTCGTGACCCTTGTGGGGGTCGTAGAGCAAAACTGAGATGGTCAAACAATTTTGTAGGTCAAACAGTTCGGAAGCTACAGCCATTTGTATGAGAAGACTGATTTTCGGGATGTGTCATGTTTTGACAAACATTGTTCTCGCTCTGCCGCATTTCACCAAAGATGCAGAGGTGTGACATCAGCGGTTATGAAGGTTTGAGAAGCATCCAGTGCAAAAAAAGTGACATTTCTAGTTTAAAACAGACAGATTCCAATGGGGATTTTTTATTTTATTCATGTACCGGTGCGTCAATCGGATCAAATGAAATGAGATCCAATTGATTTTGATGTCTACTTTTGAATTTTTTTAATCTACATTAGCTCTTTCTTCATTTGTTTCTTGCTGTTACAGCTAATGAAGATTGAATCTGAAAGACTCAGCAGATGAATTACAGAGTATTTGAACTAAAACCTGGTCAACTGCTTGGAAGACAGCTATGCTCACAAGTATACCACCAACACTCACGTTATTCACTGTGGCCTGGCACCATCGACCTGTCAATCCAAATCCTCACCGTCATTACTGGCGACTGCAATAAAAATGCCTTTGATAAAACGGCTCGTTGGTCTAGGGGTATGATTCTCGCTTCGGGTGCGAGAGGTCCCGGGTTCAAATCCCGGACGAGCCCATGTGTAGAGCCTTTAACAATCTGAAAGAGGCGGTTCTTGGGCAACAGTTTGGAGTGCAGACCAAGGTGGATGAGTGATAAAGGCAATGGATTGCTAATCCATTGTGCTCTGCACTCGTGGGTTCAGCATCGCACAGCATTTATTCATTTCTTCCTTGGTTAAAAAATCTGTCATTTTAACCGGTACATAGATTACCTTCAGACGAGTGTCGTGACCCTTGTGGGGGTCGTAGAGCAAAACTGAGATGGTCAAACAATTTTGTAGGTCAAACCGTTCGGAAGCTACAGCCATTTGTATGAGAAGACTGATTTTCGGGATGTGTCATGTTTTGACAAACATTGTTCTCGCTCTGCCGCATTTCACCAAAGATGCAGAGGTGTGACATCAGCGGTTATGAAGGTTTGAGAAGCATCCAGTGCAAAAAAAGTGACATTTCTAGTTTAAAACAGACAGATTCCAATGGGGATTTTTTATTTTATTCATGTACCGGTGCGTCAATCGGATCAAATGAAATGAGATCCAATTGATTTTGATGTCTACTTTTGAATTTTTTTAATCTACATTAGCTCTTTCTTCATTTGTTTCTTGCTGTTACAGCTAATGAAGATTGAATCTGAAAGACTCAGCAGATGAATTACAGAGTATTTGAACTAAAACCTGGTCAACTGCTTGGAAGACAGCTATGCTCACAAGTATACCACCAACACTCACGTTATTCACTGTGGCCTGGCACCATCGACCTGTCAATCCAAATCCTCACTGTCATTACTGGCGACTGCAATAAAAATGACTTTGATAAAACGGCTCGTTGGTCTAGGGGTATGATTCTCTCTTCGGGTGCGAGAGGTCCTGGGTTCAAATCCCGGACGAGCCCATGTGTAGAGCCTTTAACAATCTGAAAGAGGCGGTTCTTGGGCAACAGTTTGGAGTGCAGACCAAGGTGGATGAGTGATAAAGGCAATGGATTGCTAATCCATTGTGCTCTGCACTCGTGGGTTCAGCATCGCACAGCATTTATTCATTTCTTCCTTGGTTAAAAAATCTGTCATTTTAACCGGTACATAGATTACCTTCAGACGAGTGTCGTGACCCTTGTGGGGGTCGTAGAGCAAAACTGAGATGGTCAAACAATTTTGTAGGTCAAACCGTTCGGAAGCTACAGCCATTTGTATGAGAAGACTGATTTTCGGGATGTGTCATGTTTTGACAAACATTGTTCTCGCTCTGCCGCATTTCACCAAAGATGCAGAGGTGTGACATCAGCGGTTATGAAGGTTTGAGAAGCATCCAGTGCAAAAAAAGTGACATTTCTAGTTTAAAACAGACAGATTCCAATGGGGATTTTTTATTTTATTCATGTACCGGTGCGTCAATCGGATCAAATGAAATGAGATCCAATTGATTTTGATGTCTACTTTTTAATTTTTTTAATCTACATTAGCTCTTTCTTCATTTGTTTCTTGCTGTTACAGCTAATGAAGATTGAATCTGAAAGACTCAGCAGATGAATTACAGAGTATTTGAACTAAAACCTGGTCAACTGCTTGGAAGACAGCTATGCTCACAAGTATACCACCAACACTCACGTTATTCACTGTGGCCTGGCACCATCGACTGCAATAAAAATGCCTTTGATAAAACGGCTCGTTGGTCTAGGGGTATGATTCTCGCTTCGGGTGCGAGAGGTCCTGGGTTCAAATCCCGGACGAGCCCATGTGTAGAGCCTTTAACAATCTGAAAGAGGCGGTTCTTGGGCAACAGTTTGGAGTGCAGACCAAGGTGGATGAGTGATAAAGGCAATGGATTGCTAATCCATTGTGCTCTGCACTCGTGGGTTCAGCATCGCACAGCATTTATTCATTTCTTCCTTGGTTAAAAAATCTATCATTTTAACCGGTACATAGATTACCTTCAGACGAGTGTCGTGACCCTTGTGGGGGTCGTAGAGCAAAACTGAGATCGTCAAACAATTTTGTAGGTCAAACCGTTCGGAAGCTACAGCCATTTGTATGAGAAGACTGATTTTCGGGATGTGTCATGTTTTGACAAACATTGTTCTCGCTCTGCCGCATTTCACCAAAGATGCAGAGGTGTGACATCAGCAGTTATGAAGGTTTGAGAAGCATCCAGTGCAAAAAAAGTGACATTTCTAGTTTAAAACAGACAGATTCCAATTGGGGATTTTTTATTTTATTCATGTACCGGTGCGTCAATCGGATCAAATGAAATGAGATCCAATTGATTTTGATGTCTACTTTTTAATTTTTTTAATCTACATTAGCTCTTTCTTCATTTGTTTCTTGCTGTTACAGCTAATGAAGATTGAATCTAAAAGACTCAGCAGATGAATTACAGAGTATTTGAACTAAAACCTGGTCAACTGCTTGGAAGACAGCTATGCTCACAAGTATACCACCAACACTCACGTTATTCACTGTGGCCTGGCACCATCGACCTGTCAATCCAAATCCTCACCGTCATTACTGGCGACTGCAATAAAAATGCCTTTGATAAAACGGCTCGTTGGTCTAGGGGTATGATTCTTGCTTCGGGTGCGAGAGGTCCTGGGTTCAAATCCCGGACGAGCCCATGTGTAGAGCCTTTAACAATCTGAAAGAGGCAGTTCTTGGGCAACAGTTTGGAGTGCAGACCAAGGTGGATGAGTGATAAAGGCAATGGATTGCTAATCCATTGTGCTCTGCACTCGTGGGTTCAGCATCGCAGAGCATTTATTCATTTCTTCCTTGGTTAAAAAATCTATCATTTTAACCGGTACATAGATTACCTTCAGACGAGTGTCGTGACCCTTGTGGGGGTCGTAGAGCAAAACTGAGATGGTCAAACAATTTTGTAGGTCAAACCGTTCGGAAGCTACAGCCATTTGTATGAGAAGACTGATTTTCGGGATGTGTCATGTTTTGACAAACATTGTTCTCGCTCTGCCGCATTTCACCAAAGATGCAGAGGTGTGACATCAGCGGTTATGAAGGTTTGAGAAGCATCCAGTGCAAAAAAAGTGACATTTCTAGTTTAAAACAGACAGATTCCAATGGGGATTTTTTATTTTATTCATGTACCGGTGCGTCAATCGGATCAAATGAAATGAGATCCAATTGATTTTGATGTCTACTTTTTAATTTTTTAAATCTACATTAGCTCTTTCTTCATTTGTTTCTTGCTGTTACAGCTAATGAAGATTGAATCTGAAAGACTCAGCAGATGAATTACAGAGTATTTGAACTAAAACCTGGTCAACTGCTTGGAAGACAGCTATGCTCACAAGTATACCACCAACACTCACGTTATTCACTGTGGCCTGGCACCATCGACTGCAATAAAAATGCCTTTGATAAAACGGCTCGTTGGTCTAGGGGTATGATTCTCGCTTCGGGTGCGAGAGGTCCTGGGTTCAAATCCCGGACGAGCCCATGTGTAGAGCCTTTAACAATCTGAAAGAGGCGGTTCTTGGGCAACAGTTTGGAGTGCAGACCAAGGTGGATGAGTGATAAAGGCAATGGATTGCTAATCCATTGTGCTCTGCACTCGTGGGTTCAGCATCGCACAGCATTTATTCATTTCTTCCTTGGTTAAAAAATCTATCATTTTAACCGGTACATAGATTACCTTCAGACGAGTGTCGTGACCCTTGTGGGGGTCGTAGAGCAAAACTGAGATCGTCAAACAATTTTGTAGGTCAAACCGTTCGGAAGCTACAGCCATTTGTATGAGAAGACTGATTTTCGGGATGTGTCATGTTTTGACAAACATTGTTCTCGCTCTGCCGCATTTCACCAAAGATGCAGAGGTGTGACATCAGCAGTTATGAAGGTTTGAGAAGCATCCAGTGCAAAAAAAGTGACATTTCTAGTTTAAAACAGACAGATTCCAATTGGGGATTTTTTATTTTATTCATGTACCGGTGCGTCAATCGGATCAAATGAAATGAGATTCAATTGATTTTGATGTCTACTTTTTAATTTTTTTAATCTACATTAGCTCTTTCTTCATTTGTTTCTTGCTGTTACAGCTAATGAAGATTGAATCTAAAAGACTCAGCAGATGAATTACAGAGTATTTGAACTAAAACCTGGTCAACTGCTTGGAAGACAGCTATGCTCACAAGTATACCACCAACACTCACGTTATTCACTGTGGCCTGGCACCATCGACTGCAATAAAAATGCCTTTGATAAAACGGCTCGTTGGTCTAGGGGTATGATTCTCGCTTCGGGTGCGAGAGGTCCCGGGTTCAAATCCCGGACGAGCCCATGTGTAGAGCCTTTACCAATCTGAAAGAGGCGGTTCTTGGGCAACAGTTTGGAATGCAGACCAAGGTGGCTGAGTGATAAAGGCAATGGATTGCTAATCCATTGTGCTCTGCACTCGTGGGTTCAGCATCGCACAGCATTTATTCATTTCTTCCTTGGTTAAAAAATCTATCATTTTAACCGGTACATAGATTACCTTCAGACGAGTGTCGTGACCCTTGTGGGGGTCGTAGAGCAAAACTGAGATCGTCAAACAATTTTGTAGGTCAAACCGTTCGGAAGCTACAGCCATTTGTATGAGAAGACTGATTTTCGGGATGTGTCATGTTTTGACAAACATTGTTCTCGCTCTGCCGCATTTCACCAAAGATGCAGAGGTGTGACATCAGCAGTTATGAAGGTTTGAGAAGCATCCAGTGCAAAAAAAGTGACATTTCTAGTTTAAAACAGACAGATTCCAATTGGGGATTTTTTATTTTATTCATGTACCGGTGCGTCAATCGGATCAAATGAAATGAGATCCAATTGATTTTGATGTCTACTTTTTAATTTTTTTAATCTACATTAGCTCTTTCTTCATTTGTTTCTTGCTGTTACAGCTAATGAAGATTGAATCTAAAAGACTCAGCAGATGAATTACAGAGTATTTGAACTAAAACCTGGTCAACTGCTTGGAAGACAGCTATGCTCACAAGTATACCACCAACACTCACGTTATTCACTGTGGCCTGGCACCATCGACCTGTCAATCCAAATCCTCACCGTCATTACTGGCGACTGCAATAAAAATGCCTTTGATAAAACGGCTCGTTGGTCTAGGGGTATGATTCTTGCTTCGGGTGCGAGAGGTCCTGGGTTCAAATCCCGGACGAGCCCATGTGTAGAGCCTTTAACAATCTGAAAGAGGCAGTTCTTGGGAAACAGTTTGGAGTGCAGACCAAGGTGGATGAGTGATAAAGGCAATGGATTGCTAATCCATTGTGCTCTGCACTCGTGGGTTCAGCATCGCACAGCATTTATTCATTTCTTCCTTGGTTAAAAAATCTATCATTTTAACCGGTACATAGATTACCTTCAGACGAGTGTCGTGACCCTTGTGGGGGTCGTAGAGCAAAACTGAGATGGTCAAACAATTTTGTAGGTCAAACCGTTCGGAAGCTACAGCCATTTGTATGAGAAGACTGATTTTCGGGATGTGTCATGTTTTGACAAACATTGTTCTCGCTCTGCCGCATTTCACCAAAGATGCAGAGGTGTGACATCAGCGGTTATGAAGGTTTGAGAAGCATCCAGTGCAAAAAAAGTGACATTTCTAGTTTAAAACAGACAGATTCCAATGGGGATTTTTTATTTTATTCATGTACCGGTGCGTCAATCGGATCAAATGAAATGAGATCCAATTGATTTTGATGTCTACTTTTTAATTTTTTAAATCTACATTAGCTCTTTCTTCATTTGTTTCTTGCTGTTACAGCTAATGAAGATTGAATCTGAAAGACTCAGCAGATGAATTACAGAGTATTTGAACTAAAACCTGGTCAACTGCTTGGAAGACAGCTATGCTCACAAGTATACCACCAACACTCACGTTATTCACTGTGGCCTGGCACCATCGACTGCAATAAAAATGCTTTTGATAAAACGGCTCGTTGGTCTAGGGGTATGATTCTCGCTTCGGGTGCGAGAGGTCCCGGGTTCAAATCCCGGACAGGCCCATGTGTAGAGCCTTTACCAATCTGAAAGAGGCGGTTCTTGGGCAACAGTTTGGAGTGCAGACCAAGGTGGATGAGTGATAAAGGCAATGGATTGCTAATCCATTGTGCTCTGCACTTGTGGGTTCAGCATCGCACAGCATTTCTTCCTTGGTTAAAAAATCTATAATTTTAACCGGTACATAGATTACCTTCAGACGAGTGTCGTGACCCTTGTGGGGGTCGTAGAGCAAAACTGAGATGGTCAAACAATTTTGTAGGTCAAACCGTTCGGAAGCTACAGCCATTTGTATGAGAAGACTGATTTTCGGGATGTGTCATGTTTTGACAAACATTGTTCTCGCTCTGCCGCATTTCACCAAAGATGCAGAGGTGTGACATCAGCAGTTATGAAGGTTTGAGAAGCATCCAGTGCAAAAAAAGTGACATTTCTAGTTTAAAACAGACAGATTCCAATTGGGGATTTTTTATTTTATTCATGTACCGGTGCGTCAATCGGATCAAATGAAATGAGATCCAATTGATTTTGATGTCTACTTTTTAATTTTTTTAATCTACATTAGCTCTTTCTTCATTTGTTTCTTGCTGTTACAGCTAATGAAGATTGAATCTAAAAGACTCAGCAGATGAATTACAGAGTATTTGAACTAAAACCTGGTCAACTGCTTGGAAGACAGCTATGCTCACAAGTATACCACCAACACTCACGTTATTCACTGTGGCCTGGCACCATCGACCTGTCAATCCAAATCCTCACCGTCATTACTGGCGACTGCAATAAAAATGCCTTTGATAAAACGGCTCGTTGGTCTAGGGGTATGATTCTTGCTTCGGGTGCGAGAGGTCCTGTGTTCAAATCCCGGACGAGCCCATGTGTAGAGCCTTTAACAATCTGAAAGAGGCAGTTCTTGGGCAACAGTTTGGAGTGCAGACCAAGGTGGATGAGTGATAAAGGCAATGGATTGCTAATCCATTGTGCTCTGCACTCGTGGGTTCAGCATCGCAGAGCATTTATTCATTTCTTCCTTGGTTAAAAAATCTATCATTTTAACCGGTACATAGATTACCTTCAGACGAGTGTCGTGACCCTTGTGGGGGTCGTAGAGCAAAACTGAGATCGTCAAACAATTTTGTAGGTCAAACCGTTCGGAAGCTACAGCCATTTGTATGAGAAGACTGATTTTCGGGATGTGTCATGTTTTGACAAACATTGTTCTCGCTCTGCCGCATTTCACCAAAGATGCAGAGGTGTGACATCAGCAGTTATGAAGGTTTGAGAAGCATCCAGTGCAAAAAAAGTGACATTTCTAGTTTAAAACAGACAGATTCCAATTGGGGATTTTTTATTTTATTCATGTACCGGTGCGTCAATCGGATCAAATGAAATGAGATTCAATTGATTTTGATGTCTACTTTTTAATTTTTTTAATCTACATTAGCTCTTTCTTCATTTGTTTCTTGCTGTTACAGCTAATGAAGATTGAATCTAAAAGACTCAGCAGATGAATTACAGAGTATTTGAACTAAAACCTGGTCAACTGCTTGGAAGACAGCTATGCTCACAAGTATACCACCAACACTCACGTTATTCACTGTGGCCTGGCACCATCGACTGCAATAAAAATGCCTTTGATAAAACGGCTCGTTGGTCTAGGGGTATGATTCTCGCTTCGGGTGCGAGAGGTCCCGGGTTCAAATCCCGGACGAGCCCATGTGTAGAGCCTTTACCAATCTGAAAGAGGCGGTTCTTGGGCAACAGTTTGGAATGCAGACCAAGGTGGCTGAGTGATAAAGGCAATGGATTGCTAATCCATTGTGCTCTGCACTCGTGGGTTCAGCATCGCACAGCATTTATTCATTTCTTCCTTGGTTAAAAAATCTATCATTTTAACCGGTACATAGATTACCTTCAGACGAGTGTCGTGACCCTTGTGGGGGTCGTAGAGCAAAACTGAGATCGTCAAACAATTTTGTAGGTCAAACCGTTCGGAAGCTACAGCCATTTGTATGAGAAGACTGATTTTCGGGATGTGTCATGTTTTGACAAACATTGTTCTCGCTCTGCCGCATTTCACCAAAGATGCAGAGGTGTGACATCAGCAGTTATGAAGGTTTGAGAAGCATCCAGTGCAAAAAAAGTGACATTTCTAGTTTAAAACAGACAGATTCCAATTGGGGATTTTTTATTTTATTCATGTACCGGTGCGTCAATCGGATCAAATGAAATGAGATCCAATTGATTTTGATGTCTACTTTTTAATTTTTTTAATCTACATTAGCTCTTTCTTCATTTGTTTCTTGCTGTTACAGCTAATGAAGATTGAATCTAAAAGACTCAGCAGATGAATTACAGAGTATTTGAACTAAAACCTGGTCAACTGCTTGGAAGACAGCTATGCTCACAAGTATACCACCAACACTCACGTTATTCACTGTGGCCTGGCACCATCGACCTGTCAATCCAAATCCTCACCGTCATTACTGGCGACTGCAATAAAAATGCCTTTGATAAAACGGCTCGTTGGTCTAGGGGTATGATTCTTGCTTCGGGTGCGAGAGGTCCTGGGTTCAAATCCCGGACGAGCCCATGTGTAGAGCCTTTAACAATCTGAAAGAGGCAGTTCTTGGGAAACAGTTTGGAGTGCAGACCAAGGTGGATGAGTGATAAAGGCAATGGATTGCTAATCCATTGTGCTCTGCACTCGTGGGTTCAGCATCGCACAGCATTTATTCATTTCTTCCTTGGTTAAAAAATCTATCATTTTAACCGGTACATAGATTACCTTCAGACGAGTGTCGTGACCCTTGTGGGGGTCGTAGAGCAAAACTGAGATGGTCAAACAATTTTGTAGGTCAAACCGTTCGGAAGCTACAGCCATTTGTATGAGAAGACTGATTTTCGGGATGTGTCATGTTTTGACAAACATTGTTCTCGCTCTGCCGCATTTCACCAAAGATGCAGAGGTGTGACATCAGCGGTTATGAAGGTTTGAGAAGCATCCAGTGCAAAAAAAGTGACATTTCTAGTTTAAAACAGACAGATTCCAATGGGGATTTTTTATTTTATTCATGTACCGGTGCGTCAATCGGATCAAATGAAATGAGATCCAATTGATTTTGATGTCTACTTTTTAATTTTTTAAATCTACATTAGCTCTTTCTTCATTTGTTTCTTGCTGTTACAGCTAATGAAGATTGAATCTGAAAGACTCAGCAGATGAATTACAGAGTATTTGAACTAAAACCTGGTCAACTGCTTGGAAGACAGCTATGCTCACAAGTATACCACCAACACTCACGTTATTCACTGTGGCCTGGCACCATCGACTGCAATAAAAATGCTTTTGATAAAACGGCTCGTTGGTCTAGGGGTATGATTCTCGCTTCGGGTGCGAGAGGTCCCGGGTTCAAATCCCGGACAGGCCCATGTGTAGAGCCTTTACCAATCTGAAAGAGGCGGTTCTTGGGCAACAGTTTGGAGTGCAGACCAAGGTGGATGAGTGATAAAGGCAATGGATTGCTAATCCATTGTGCTCTGCACTTGTGGGTTCAGCATCGCACAGCATTTCTTCCTTGGTTAAAAAATCTATAATTTTAACCGGTACATAGATTACCTTCAGACGAGTGTCGTGACCCTTGTGGGGGTCGTAGAGCAAAACTGAGATGGTCAAACAATTTTGTAGGTCAAACCGTTCGGAAGCTACAGCCATTTGTATGAGAAGACTGATTTTCGGGATGTGTCATGTTTTGACAAACATTGTTCTCGCTCTGCCGCATTTCACCAAAGATGCAGAGGTGTGACATCAGCAGTTATGAAGGTTTGAGAAGCATCCAGTGCAAAAAAAGTGACATTTCTAGTTTAAAACAGACAGATTCCAATTGGGGATTTTTTATTTTATTCATGTACCGGTGCGTCAATCGGATCAAATGAAATGAGATCCAATTGATTTTGATGTCTACTTTTTAATTTTTTTAATCTACATTAGCTCTTTCTTCATTTGTTTCTTGCTGTTACAGCTAATGAAGATTGAATCTAAAAGACTCAGCAGATGAATTACAGAGTATTTGAACTAAAACCTGGTCAACTGCTTGGAAGACAGCTATGCTCACAAGTATACCACCAACACTCACGTTATTCACTGTGGCCTGGCACCATCGACCTGTCAATCCAAATCCTCACCGTCATTACTGGCGACTGCAATAAAAATGCCTTTGATAAAACGGCTCGTTGGTCTAGGGGTATGATTCTTGCTTCGGGTGCGAGAGGTCCTGTGTTCAAATCCCGGACGAGCCCATGTGTAGAGCCTTTAACAATCTGAAAGAGGCAGTTCTTGGGCAACAGTTTGGAGTGCAGACCAAGGTGGATGAGTGATAAAGGCAATGGATTGCTAATCCATTGTGCTCTGCACTCGTGGGTTCAGCATCGCAGAGCATTTATTCATTTCTTCCTTGGTTAAAAAATCTATCATTTTAACCGGTACATAGATTACCTTCAGACGAGTGTCGTGACCCTTGTGGGGGTCGTAGAGCAAAACTGAGATGGTCAAACAATTTTGTAGGTCAAACCGTTCGGAAGCTACAGCCATTTGTATGAGAAGACTGATTTTCGGGATGTGTCATGTTTTGACAAACATTGTTCTCGCTCTGCCGCATTTCACCAAAGATGCAGAGGTGTGACATCAGCGGTTATGAAGGTTTGAGAAGCATCCAGTGCAAAAAAAGTGACATTTCTAGTTTAAAACAGACAGATTCCAATGGGGATTTTTTATTTTATTCATGTACCGGTGCGTCAATCGGATCAAATGAAATGAGATCCAATTGATTTTGATGTCTACTTTTTAATTTTTTAAATCTACATTAGCTCTTTCTTCATTTGTTTCTTGCTGTTACAGCTAATGAAGATTGAATCTGAAAGACTCAGCAGATGAATTACAGAGTATTTGAACTAAAACCTGGTCAACTGCTTGGAAGACAGCTATGCTCACAAGTATACCACCAACACTCACGTTATTCACTGTGGCCTGGCACCATCGACCTGTCAATCCAAATCCTCACCGTCATTACTGGCGACTGCAATAAAAATGCCTTTGATAAAACGGCTCGTTGGTCTAGGGGTATGATTCTCGCTTCGGGTGCGAGAGGTCCTGGGTTCAAATCCCGGACGAGCCCATGTGTAGAGCCTTTAACAATCTGAAAGAGGCGGTTCTTGGGCAACAGTTTGGAGTGCAGACCAAGGTGGATGAGTGATAAAGGCAATGGATTGCTAATCCATTGTGCTCTGCACTCGTGGGTTCAGCATCGCACAGCATTTATTCATTTCTTCCTTGGTTAAAAAATCTATCATTTTAACCGGTACATAGATTACCTTCAGACGAGTGTCGTGACCCTTGTGGGGTTCGTAGAGCAAAACTGAGAACGACATTGTGTTTGTGAGAGTCTCCCCTTTCCATGGAATGGTCAAACAATTTTGTAGGTCAAACCGTTCGGAAGCTACAGCCATTTGTATGAGAAGACTGATTTTCGGGATGTGTCATGTTTTGACAAACATTGTTCTCGCTCTGCCGCATTTCACCAAAGATGCAGAGGTGTGACATCAGCGGTTATGAAGGTTTGAGAAGCATCCAGTGCAAAAAAAGTGACATTTCTAGTTTAAAACAGACAGATTCCAATGGGGATTTTTTATTTTATTCATGTACCGGTGCGTCAATCGGATCAAATGAAATGAGATCCAATTGATTTTGATGTCTACTTTTGAATTTTTTTAATCTACATTAGCTCTTTCTTCATTTGTTTCTTGCTGTTACAGCTAATGAAGATTGAATCTGATGAATTACAGAGTATTTGAACTAAAACCTGGTCAACTGCTTGGAAGACAGCTATGCTCACAAGTATACCACCAACACTCACGTTATTCACTGTGGCCTGGCACCATCGACCTGTCAATCCAAATCCTCACCGTCATTACTGGCGACTGCAATAAAAATGCCTTTGATAAAACGGCTCGTTGGTCTAGGGGTATGATTCTCGCTTCGGGTGCGAGAGGTCCCGGGTTCAAATCCCGGACGAGCCCATGTGTAGAGCCTTTAACAATCTGAAAGAGGCGGTTCTTGGGCAACAGTTTGGAGTGCAGACCAAGGTGGATGAGTGATAAAGGCAATGGATTGCTAATCCATTGTGCTCTGCACTCGTGGGTTCAGCATCGCACAGCATTTATTCATTTCTTCCTTGGTTAAAAAATCTATCATTTTAACCGGTACATAGATTACCTTCAGACGAGTGTCGTGACCCTTGTGGGGTTCGTAGAGCAAAACTGAGAACGACATTGTGTTTGTGAGAGTCTCCCCTTTCCATGGAATGGTCAAACAATTTTGTAGGTCAAACCGTTCGGAAGCTACAGCCATTTGTATGAGAAGACTGATTTTCGGGATGTGTCATGTTTTGACAAACATTGTTCTCGCTCTGCCGCATTTCACCAAAGATGCAGAGGTGTGACATCAGCGGTTATGAAGGTTTGAGAAGCATCCAGTGCAAAAAAAGTGACATTTCTAGTTTAAAACAGACAGATTCCAATGGGGATTTTTTATTTTATTCATGTACCGGTGCGTCAATCGGATCAAATGAAATGAGATCCAATTGATTTTGATGTCTACTTTTGAATTTTTTTAATCTACATTAGCTCTTTCTTCATTTGTTTCTTGCTGTTACAGCTAATGAAGATTGAATCTGATGAATTACAGAGTATTTGAACTAAAACCTGGTCAACTGCTTGGAAGACAGCTATGCTCACAAGTATACCACCAACACTCACGTTATTCACTGTGGCCTGGCACCATCGACCTGTCAATCCAAATCCTCACCGTCATTACTGGCGACTGCAATAAAAATGCCTTTGATAAAACGGCTCGTTGGTCTAGGGGTATGATTCTCGCTTCGGGTGCGAGAGGTCCTGGGTTCAAATCCCGGACGAGCCCATGTGTAGAGCCTTTAACAATCTGAAAGAGGCGGTTCTTGGGCAACAGTTTGGAGTGCAGACCAAGGTGGATGAGTGATAAAGGCAATGGATTGCTAATCCATTGTGCTCTGCACTCGTGGGTTCAGCATCGCACAGCATTTATTCATTTCTTCCTTGGTTAAAAAATCTATCATTTTAACCGGTACATAGATTACCTTCAGACGAGTGTCGTGACCCTTGTGGGGGTCGTAGAGCAAAACTGAGAACGACATTGTGTTTGTGAGAGTCTCCCCTTTCCATGGAATGGTCAAACAATTTTGTAGGTCAAACCGTTCGGAAGCTACAGCCATTTGTATGAGAAGACTGATTTTCGGGATGTGTCATGTTTTGACAAACATTGTTCTCGCTCTGCCGCATTTCACCAAAGATGCAGAGGTGTGACATCAGCGGTTATGAAGGTTTGAGAAGCATCCAGTGCAAAAAAAGTGACATTTCTAGTTTAAAACAGACAGATTCCAATGGGGATTTTTTATTTTATTCATGTACCGGTGCGTCAATCGGATCAAATGAAATGAGATCCAATTGATTTTGATGTCTACTTTTTAATTTTTTTAATCTACATTAGCTCTTTCTTCATTTGTTTCTTGCTGTTACAGCTAATGAAGATTGAATCTGATGAATTACAGAGTATTTGAACTAAAACCTGGTCAACTGCTTGGAAGACAGCTATGCTCACAAGTATACCACCAACACTCACGTTATTCACTGTGGCCTGGCACCATCGACCTGTCAATCCAAATCCTCACCGTCATTACTGGCGACTGCAATAAAAATGCCTTTGATAAAACGGCTCGTTGGTCTAGGGGTATGATTCTCGCTTCGGGTGCGAGAGGTCCCGGGTTCAAATCCCGGACGAGCCCATGTGTAGAGCCTTTAACAATCTGAAAGAGGCGGTTCTTGGGCAACAGTTTGGAGTGCAGACCAAGGTGGATGAGTGATAAAGGCAATGGATTGCTAATCCATTGTGCTCTGCACTCGTGGGTTCAGCATCGCACAGCATTTATTCATTTCTTCCTTGGTTAAAAAATCTATCATTTTAACCGGTACATAGATTACCTTCAGACGAGTGTCGTGACCCTTGTGGGGGTCGTAGAGCAAAACTGAGATGGTCAAACAATTTTGTAGGTCAAACCGTTCGGAAGCTACAGCCATTTGTATGAGAAGACTGATTTTCGGGATGTGTCATGTTTTGACAAACATTGTTCTCGCTCTGCCGCATTTCACCAAAGATGCAGAGGTGTGACTTCAACGGTTATGAAGGTTTGAGAAGCATCCAGTGCAAAAAAAGTGACATTTCTAGTTTAAAACAGACAGATTCCAATTGGGGATTTTTTATTTTATTCATGTACCGGTGCGTCAATCGGATCAAATGAAATGAGATCCAATTGATTTTGATGTCTACTTTTTAATTTTTTTAATCTACATTAGCTCTTTCTTCATTTGTTTCTTGCTGTTACAGCTAATGAAGATTGAATCTGAAAGACTCAGCAGATGAATTACAGAGTATTTGAACTAAAACCTGGTCAACTGCTTGGAAGACAGCTATGCTCACAAGTATACCACCAACACTCACGTTATTCACTGTGGCCTGGCACCATCGACCTGTCAATCCAAATCCTCACCGTCATTACTGGCGACTGCAATAAAAATGCCTTTGATAAAACGGCTCGTTGGTCTAGGGGTATGATTCTTGCTTCGGGTGCGAGAGGTCCTGGGTTCAAATCCCGGACGAGCCCATGTGTAGAGCCTTTAACAATCTGAAAGAGGCGGTTCTTGGGCGACAGTTTGGAGTGCAGACCAAGGTGGATGAGTGATAAAGGCAATGGATTGCTAATCCATTGTGCTCTGCACTCGTGGGTTCAGCATCGCACAGCATTTATTCATTTCTTCCTTGGTTAAAAAATCTATCATTTTAACCGGTACATAGATTACCTTCAGACGAGTGTCGTGACCCTTGTGGGGGTCGTAGAGCAAAACTGAGAAGGTCAAACAATTTTGTAGGTCAAACCGTTCGGAAGCTACAGCCATTTGTATGAGAAGACTGATTTTCGGGATGTGTCATGTTTTGACAAACATTGTTCTCGCTCTGCCGCATTTCACCAAAGATGCAGAGGTGTGACATCAGCGGTTATGAAGGTTTGAGAAGCATCCAGTGCAAAAAAAGTGACATTTCTAGTTTAAAACAGACAGATTCCAATTGGGGATTTTTTATTTTATTCATGTACCGGTGCGTCAATCGGATCAAATGAAATGAGATCCAATTGATTTTGATGTCTACTTTTTAATTTTTTTAATCTACATTAGCTCTTTCTTCATTTGTTTCTTGCTGTTACAGCTAATGAAGATTGAATCTGAAAGACTCAGCAGATGAATTACAGAGTATTTTAACTAAAACCTGGTCAACTGCTTGGAAGACAGCTATGCTCACAAGTATACCACCAACACTCACGTTATTCACTGTGGCCTGGCACCATCGACCTGTCAATCCAAATCCTCACCGTCATTACTGGCGACTGCAATAAAAATGCCTTTGATAAAACGGCTCGTTGGTCTAGGGGTATGATTCTCGCTTCGGGTGCGAGAGGTCCCGGGTTCAAATCCCGGACGAGCCCATGTGTAGAGCCTTTAACAATCTGAAAGAGGCGGTTCTTGGGCAACAGTTTGGAGTGCAGACCAAGGTGGATGAGTGATAAAGGCAATGGATTGCTAATCCATTGTGCTCTGCACTCGTGGGTTCAGCATCGCACAGCATTTATTCATTTCTTCCTTGGTTAAAAAATCTATCATTTTAACCGGTACATAGATTACCTTCAGACGAGTGTCGTGACCCTTGTGGGGGTCGTAGAGCAAAACTGAGAACGACATTGTGTTTGTGAGAGTCTCCCCTTTCCATGGAATGGTCAAACAATTTTGTAGGTCAAACCGTTCGGAAGCTACAGCCATTTGTATGAGAAGACTGATTTTCGGGATGTGTCATGTTTTGACAAACATTGTTCTCGCTCTGCCGCATTTCACCAAAGATGCAGAGGTGTGACATCAGCGGTTATGAAGGTTTGAGAAGCATCCAGTGCAAAAAAAGTGACATTTCTAGTTTAAAACAGACAGATTCCAATGGGGATTTTTTATTTTATTCATGTACCGGTGCGTCAATCGGATCAAATGAAATGAGATCCAATTGATTTTGATGTCTACTTTTTAATTTTTTTAATCTACATTAGCTCTTTCTTCATTTGTTTCTTGCTGTTACAGCTAATGAAGATTGAATCTGATGAATTACAGAGTATTTGAACTAAAACCTGGTCAACTGCTTGGAAGACAGCTATGCTCACAAGTATACCACCAACACTCACGTTATTCACTGTGGCCTGGCACCATCGACCTGTCAATCCAAATCCTCACCGTCATTACTGGCGACTGCAATAAAAATGCCTTTGATAAAACGGCTCGTTGGTCTAGGGGTATGATTCTCGCTTCGGGTGCGAGAGGTCCCGGGTTCAAATCCCGGACGAGCCCATGTGTAGAGCCTTTAACAATCTGAAAGAGGCGGTTCTTGGGCAACAGTTTGGAGTGCAGACCAAGGTGGATGAGTGATAAAGGCAATGGATTGCTAATCCATTGTGCTCTGCACTCGTGGGTTCAGCATCGCACAGCATTTATTCATTTCTTCCTTGGTTAAAAAATCTATCATTTTAACCGGTACATAGATTACCTTCAGACGAGTGTCGTGACCCTTGTGGGGGTCGTAGAGCAAAACTGAGATGGTCAAACAATTTTGTAGGTCAAACCGTTCGGAAGCTACAGCCATTTGTATGAGAAGACTGATTTTCGGGATGTGTCATGTTTTGACAAACATTGTTCTCGCTCTGCCGCATTTCACCAAAGATGCAGAGGTGTGACTTCAACGGTTATGAAGGTTTGAGAAGCATCCAGTGCAAAAAAAGTGACATTTCTAGTTTAAAACAGACAGATTCCAATTGGGGATTTTTTATTTTATTCATGTACCGGTGCGTCAATCGGATCAAATGAAATGAGATCCAATTGATTTTGATGTCTACTTTTTAATTTTTTTAATCTACATTAGCTCTTTCTTCATTTGTTTCTTGCTGTTACAGCTAATGAAGATTGAATCTGAAAGACTCAGCAGATGAATTACAGAGTATTTGAACTAAAACCTGGTCAACTGCTTGGAAGACAGCTATGCTCACAAGTATACCACCAACACTCACGTTATTCACTGTGGCCTGGCACCATCGACCTGTCAATCCAAATCCTCACCGTCATTACTGGCGACTGCAATAAAAATGCCTTTGATAAAACGGCTCGTTGGTCTAGGGGTATGATTCTTGCTTCGGGTGCGAGAGGTCCTGGGTTCAAATCCCGGACGAGCCCATGTGTAGAGCCTTTAACAATCTGAAAGAGGCGGTTCTTGGGCGACAGTTTGGAGTGCAGACCAAGGTGGATGAGTGATAAAGGCAATGGATTGCTAATCCATTGTGCTCTGCACTCGTGGGTTCAGCATCGCACAGCATTTATTCATTTCTTCCTTGGTTAAAAAATCTATCATTTTAACCGGTACATAGATTACCTTCAGACGAGTGTCGTGACCCTTGTGGGGGTCGTAGAGCAAAACTGAGAAGGTCAAACAATTTTGTAGGTCAAACCGTTCGGAAGCTACAGCCATTTGTATGAGAAGACTGATTTTCGGGATGTGTCATGTTTTGACAAACATTGTTCTCGCTCTGCCGCATTTCACCAAAGATGCAGAGGTGTGACATCAGCGGTTATGAAGGTTTGAGAAGCATCCAGTGCAAAAAAAGTGACATTTCTAGTTTAAAACAGACAGATTCCAATTGGGGATTTTTTATTTTATTCATGTACCGGTGCGTCAATCGGATCAAATGAAATGAGATCCAATTGATTTTGATGTCTACTTTTTAATTTTTTTAATCTACATTAGCTCTTTCTTCATTTGTTTCTTGCTGTTACAGCTAATGAAGATTGAATCTGAAAGACTCAGCAGATGAATTACAGAGTATTTTAACTAAAACCTGGTCAACTGCTTGGAAGACAGCTATGCTCACAAGTATACCACCAACACTCACGTTATTCACTGTGGCCTGGCACCATCGACCTGTCAATCCAAATCCTCACCGTCATTACTGGCGACTGCAATAAAAATGCCTTTGATAAAACGGCTCGTTGGTCTAGGGGTATGATTCTCGCTTCGGGTGCGAGAGGTCCCGGGTTCAAATCCCGGACGAGCCCATGTGTAGAGCCTTTAACAATCTGAAAGAGGCGGTTCTTGGGCAACAGTTTGGAGTGCAGACCAAGGTGGATGAGTGATAAAGGCAATGGATTGCTAATCCATTGTGCTCTGCACTCGTGGGTTCAGCATCGCACAGCATTTATTCATTTCTTCCTTGGTTAAAAAATCTATCATTTTAACCGGTACATAGATTACCTTCAGACGAGTGTCGTGACCCTTGTGGGGGTCGTAGAGCAAAACTGAGAACGACATTGTGTTTGTGAGAGTCTCCCCTTTCCATGGAATGGTCAAACAATTTTGTAGGTCAAACCGTTCGGAAGCTACAGCCATTTGTATGAGAAGACTGATTTTCGGGATGTGTCATGTTTTGACAAACATTGTTCTCGCTCTGCCGCATTTCACCAAAGATGCAGAGGTGTGACATCAGCGGTTATGAAGGTTTGAGAAGCATCCAGTGCAAAAAAAGTGACATTTCTAGTTTAAAACAGACAGATTCCAATGGGGATTTTTTATTTTATTCATGTACCGGTGCGTCAATCGGATCAAATGAAATGAGATCCAATTGATTTTGATGTCTACTTTTTAATTTTTTTAATCTACATTAGCTCTTTCTTCATTTGTTTCTTGCTGTTACAGCTAATGAAGATTGAATCTGATGAATTACAGAGTATTTGAACTAAAACCTGGTCAACTGCTTGGAAGACAGCTATGCTCACAAGTATACCACCAACACTCACGTTATTCACTGTGGCCTGGCACCATCGACCTGTCAATCCAAATCCTCACCGTCATTACTGGCGACTGCAATAAAAATGCCTTTGATAAAACGGCTCGTTGGTCTAGGGGTATGATTCTCGCTTCGGGTGCGAGAGGTCCCGGGTTCAAATCCCGGACGAGCCCATGTGTAGAGCCTTTAACAATCTGAAAGAGGCGGTTCTTGGGCAACAGTTTGGAGTGCAGACCAAGGTGGATGAGTGATAAAGGCAATGGATTGCTAATCCATTGTGCTCTGCACTCGTGGGTTCAGCATCGCACAGCATTTATTCATTTCTTCCTTGGTTAAAAAATCTATCATTTTAACCGGTACATAGATTACCTTCAGACGAGTGTCGTGACCCTTGTGGGGGTCGTAGAGCAAAACTGAGATGGTCAAACAATTTTGTAGGTCAAACCGTTCGGAAGCTACAGCCATTTGTATGAGAAGACTGATTTTCGGGATGTGTCATGTTTTGACAAACATTGTTCTCGCTCTGCCGCATTTCACCAAAGATGCAGAGGTGTGACTTCAGCGGTTATGAAGGTTTGAGAAGCATCCAGTGCAAAAAAAGTGACATTTCTAGTTTAAAACAGACAGATTCCAATTGGGGATTTTTTATTTTATTCATGTACCGGTGCGTCAATCGGATCAAATGAAATGAGATCCAATTGATTTTGATGTCTACTTTTTAATTTTTTTAATCTACATTAGCTCTTTCTTCATTTGTTTCTTGCTGTTACAGCTAATGAAGATTGAATCTGATGAATTACAGAGTATTTGAACTAAAACCTGGTCAACTGCTTGGAAGACAGCTATGCTCACAAGTATACCACCAACACTCACGTTATTCACTGTGGCCTGGCACCATCGACCTGTCAATCCAAATCCTCACCGTCATTACTGGCGACTGCAATAAAAATGCCTTTGATAAAACGGCTCGTTGGTCTAGGGGTATGATTCTCGCTTCGGGTGCGAGAGGTCCCGGGTTCAAATCCCGGACGAGCCCATGTGTAGAGCCTTTAACAATCTGAAAGAGGCGGTTCTTGGGCAACAGTTTGGAGTGCAGACCAAGGTGGATGAGTGATAAAGGCAATGGATTGCTAATCCATTGTGCTCTGCACTCGTGGGTTCAGCATCGCACAGCATTTATTCATTTCTTCCTTGGTTAAAAAATCTATCATTTTAACCGGTACATAGATTACCTTCAGACGAGTGTCGTGACCCTTGTGGGGGTCGTAGAGCAAAACTGAGAACGACATTGTGTTTGTGAGAGTCTCCCCTTTCCATGGAATGGTCAAACAATTTTGTAGGTCAAACCGTTCGGAAGCTACAGCCATTTGTATGAGAAGACTGATTTTCGGGATGTGTCATGTTTTGACAAACATTGTTCTCGCTCTGCCGCATTTCACCAAAGATGCAGAGGTGTGACATCAGCGGTTATGAAGGTTTGAGAAGCATCCAGTGCAAAAAAAGTGACATTTCTAGTTTAAAACAGACAGATTCCAATGGGGATTTTTTATTTTATTCATGTACCGGTGCGTCAATCGGATCAAATGAAATGAGATCCAATTGATTTTGATGTCTACTTTTTAATTTTTTTAATCTACATTAGCTCTTTCTTCATTTGTTTCTTGCTGTTACAGCTAATGAAGATTGAATCTGATGAATTACAGAGTATTTGAACTAAAACCTGGTCAACTGCTTGGAAGACAGCTATGCTCACAAGTATACCACCAACACTCACGTTATTCACTGTGGCCTGGCACCATCGACCTGTCAATCCAAATCCTCACCGTCATTACTGGCGACTGCAATAAAAATGCCTTTGATAAAACGGCTCGTTGGTCTAGGGGTATGATTCTCGCTTCGGGTGCGAGAGGTCCCGGGTTCAAATCCCGGACGAGCCCATGTGTAGAGCCTTTAACAATCTGAAAGAGGCGGTTCTTGGGCAACAGTTTGGAGTGCAGACCAAGGTGGATGAGTGATAAAGGCAATGGATTGCTAATCCATTGTGCTCTGCACTCGTGGGTTCAGCATCGCACAGCATTTATTCATTTCTTCCTTGGTTAAAAAATCTATCATTTTAACCGGTACATAGATTACCTTCAGACGAGTGTCGTGACCCTTGTGGGGGTCGTAGAGCAAAACTGAGATGGTCAAACAATTTTGTAGGTCAAACCGTTCGGAAGCTACAGCCATTTGTATGAGAAGACTGATTTTCGGGATGTGTCATGTTTTGACAAACATTGTTCTCGCTCTGCCGCATTTCACCAAAGATGCAGAGGTGTGACTTCAGCGGTTATGAAGGTTTGAGAAGCATCCAGTGCAAAAAAAGTGACATTTCTAGTTTAAAACAGACAGATTCCAATTGGGGATTTTTTATTTTATTCATGTACCGGTGCGTCAATCGGATCAAATGAAATGAGATCCAATTGATTTTGATGTCTACTTTTTAATTTTTTTAATCTACATTAGCTCTTTCTTCATTTGTTTCTTGCTGTTACAGCTAATGAAGATTGAATCTGATGAATTACAGAGTATTTGAACTAAAACCTGGTCAACTGCTTGGAAGACAGCTATGCTCACAAGTATACCACCAACACTCACGTTATTCACTGTGGCCTGGCACCATCGACCTGTCAATCCAAATCCTCACCGTCATTACTGGCGACTGCAATAAAAATGCCTTTGATAAAACGGCTCGTTGGTCTAGGGGTATGATTCTCGCTTCGGGTGCGAGAGGTCCCGGGTTCAAATCCCGGACGAGCCCATGTGTAGAGCCTTTAACAATCTGAAAGAGGCGGTTCTTGGGCAACAGTTTGGAGTGCAGACCAAGGTGGATGAGTGATAAAGGCAATGGATTGCTAATCCATTGTGCTCTGCACTCGTGGGTTCAGCATCGCACAGCATTTATTCATTTCTTCCTTGGTTAAAAAATCTATCATTTTAACCGGTACATAGATTACCTTCAGACGAGTGTCGTGACCCTTGTGGGGGTCGTAGAGCAAAACTGAGATGGTCAAACAATTTTGTAGGTCAAACCGTTCGGAAGCTACAGCCATTTGTATGAGAAGACTGATTTTCGGGATGTGTCATGTTTTGACAAACATTGTTCTCGCTCTGCCGCATTTCACCAAAGATGCAGAGGTGTGACTTCAGCGGTTATGAAGGTTTGAGAAGCATCCAGTGCAAAAAAAGTGACATTTCTAGTTTAAAACAGACAGATTCCAATTGGGGATTTTTTATTTTATTCATGTACCGGTGCGTCAATCGGATCAAATGAAATGAGATCCAATTGATTTTGATGTCTACTTTTTAATTTTTTTAATCTACATTAGCTCTTTCTTCATTTGTTTCTTGCTGTTACAGCTAATGAAGATTGAATCTGAAAGACTCAGCAGATGAATTACAGAGTATTTGAACTAAAACCTGGTCAACTGCTTGGAAGACAGCTATGCTCACAAGTATACCACCAACACTCACGTTATTCACTGTGGCCTGGCACCATCGACCTGTCAATCCAAATCCTCACCGTCATTACTGGCGACTGCAATAAAAATGCCTTTGATAAAACGGCTCGTTGGTCTAGGGGTATGATTCTTGCTTCGGGTGCGAGAGGTCCTGGGTTCAAATCCCGGACGAGCCCATGTGTAGAGCCTTTAACAATCTGAAAGAGGCGGTTCTTGGGCGACAGTTTGGAGTGCAGACCAAGGTGGATGAGTGATAAAGGCAATGGATTGCTAATCCATTGTGCTCTGCACTCGTGGGTTCAGCATCGCACAGCATTTATTCATTTCTTCCTTGGTTAAAAAATCTATCATTTTAACCGGTACATAGATTACCTTCAGACGAGTGTCGTGACCCTTGTGGGGGTCGTAGAGCAAAACTGAGAAGGTCAAACAATTTTGTAGGTCAAACCGTTCGGAAGCTACAGCCATTTGTATGAGAAGACTGATTTTCGGGATGTGTCATGTTTTGACAAACATTGTTCTCGCTCTGCCGCATTTCACCAAAGATGCAGAGGTGTGACATCAGCGGTTATGAAGGTTTGAGAAGCATCCAGTGCAAAAAAAGTGACATTTCTAGTTTAAAACAGACAGATTCCAATTGGGGATTTTTTATTTTATTCATGTACCGGTGCGTCAATCGGATCAAATGAAATGAGATCCAATTGATTTTGATGTCTACTTTTTAATTTTTTTAATCTACATTAGCTCTTTCTTCATTTGTTTCTTGCTGTTACAGCTAATGAAGATTGAATCTGAAAGACTCAGCAGATGAATTACAGAGTATTTTAACTAAAACCTGGTCAACTGCTTGGAAGACAGCTATGCTCACAAGTATACCACCAACACTCACGTTATTCACTGTGGCCTGGCACCATCGACCTGTCAATCCAAATCCTCACCGTCATTACTGGCGACTGCAATAAAAATGCCTTTGATAAAACGGCTCGTTGGTCTAGGGGTATGATTCTTGCTTCGGGTGCGAGAGGTCCTGGGTTCAAATCCCGGACGAGCCCATGTGTAGAGCCTTTAACAATCTGAAAGAGGCGGTTCTTGGGCAACAGTTTGGAGTGCAGACCAAGGTGGATGAGTGATAAAGGCAATGGATTGCTAATCCATTGTGCTCTGCACTCGTGGGTTCAGCATCGCACAGCATTTATTCATTTCTTCCTTGGTTAAAAAATCTATCATTTTAACCGGTACATAGATTACCTTCAGACGAGTGTCGTGACCCTTGTGGGGGTCGTAGAGCAAAACTGAGATGGTCAAACAATTTTGTAGGTCAAACCGTTCGGAAGCTACAGCCATTTGTATGAGAAGACTGATTTTCGGGATGTGTCATGTTTTGACAAACATTGTTCTCGCTCTGCCGCATTTCACCAAAGATGCAGAGGTGTGACATCAGCAGTTATGAAGGTTTGAGAAGCATCCAGTGCAAAAAAAAGTGACATTTCTAGTTTAAAACAGACAGATTCCAATGGGGATTTTTTATTTTATTCATGTACCGGTGCGTCAATCGGATCAAATGAAATGAGATCCAATTGATTTTGATGTCTACTTTTTAATTTTTTTAATCTACATTAGCTCTTTCTTCATTTGTTTCTTGCTGTTACAGCTAATGAAGATTGAATCTGAAAGACTCAGCAGATGAATTACAGAGTATTTGAACTAAAACCTGGTCAACTGCTTGGAAGACAGCTATGCTCACAAGTATACCACCAACACTCACGTTATTCACTGTGGCCTGGCACCATCGACCTGTCAATCCAAATCCTCACCGTCATTACTGGCGACTGCAATAAAAATGCCTTTGATAAAACGGCTCGTTGGTCTAGGGGTATGATTCTCGCTTCGGGTGCGAGAGGTCCCGGGTTCAAATCCCGAACGAGCCCATGTGTAGAGCCTTTAACAATCTGAAAGAGGCGGTTCTTGGGCAACAGTTTGGAGTGCAGACCAAGGTGGATGAGTGATAAAGGCAATGGATTGCTAATCCATTGTGCTCTGCACTCGTGGGTTCAGCATCGCACAGCATTTATTCATTTCTTCCTTGGTTAAAAAATCTATCATTTTAACCGGTACATAGATTACCTTCAGACGAGTGTCGTGACCCTTGTGGGGGTCGTAGAGCAAAACTGAGATGGTCAAACAATTTTGTAGGTCAAACCGTTCGGAAGCTACAGCCATTTGTATGAGAAGACTGATTTTCGGGATGTGTCATGTTTTGACAAACATTGTTCTCGCTCTGCCGCATTTCACCAAAGATGCAGAGGTGTGACATCAGCGGTTATGAAGGTTTGAGAAGCATCCAGTGCAAAAAAAGTGACATTTCTAGTTTAAAACAGACAGATTCCAATGGGGATTTTTTATTTTATTCATGTACCGGTGCGTCAATCGGATCAAATGAAATGAGATCCAATTGATTTTGATGTCTACTTTTGAATTTTTTTAATCTACATTAGCTCTTTCTTCATTTGTTTCTTGCTGTTACAGCTAATGAAGATTGAATCTGAAAGACTCAGCAGATGAATTACAGAGTATTTGAACTAAAACCTGGTCAACTGCTTGGAAGACAGCTATGCTCACAAGTATACCACCAACACTCACGTTATTCACTGTGGCCTGGCACCTTCGACCTGTCAATCCAAATCCTCACCGTCATTACTGGCGACTGCAATAAAAATGCCTTTGATAAAACGGCTCGTTGGTCTAGGGGTATGATTCTCGCTTCGGATTTATTTATTTATTATTTATTCATTTCTTCCTTATTCATTTCTTCCTTGGTTAAAAAATCTGTCATTTTAACCGGTACATAGATTACCTTCAGACGAGTGGCGTGACCCTTGTGGGGGTCGTAGAGCAAAACTGAGAACGACATTGTGTTTGTGAGAGTCTCCCCTTTCCATGGAATGGTCAAACAATTTTGTAGGTCAAACCGTTCGGAAGCTACAGCCATTTGTATGAGAAGACTGATTTTCGGGATGTGTCATGTTTTGACAAACATTGTTCTCGCTCTGCCGCATTTCACCAAAGATGCAGAGGTGTGACATCAGCGGTTATGAAGGTTTGAGAAACATCCAGTGCAAAAAAAGTGACATTTCTAGTTTAAAACAGACAGATTCCAATGGGGATTTTTTATTTTATTCATGTACCGGTGCGTCAATCGGATCAAATGAAATGAGATCCAATTGATTTTGATGTCTACTTTTTATTTTTTTTAATCTACATTAGCTCTTTCTTCATTTGTTTCTTGCTGTTACAGCTAATGAAGATTGAATCTGAAAGACTCAGCAGATGAATTACAGAGTATTTGAACTAAAACCTGGTCGACTGCTTGGAAGACAGCTATGCTCACAAGTATACCACCAACACTCACGTTATTCACTGTGGCCTGGCACCATCGACCTGTCAATCCAAATCCTCACCGTCATTACTGGCGACTGCAATAAAAATGCTTTTGATAAAACGGCTCGTTGGTCTAGGGGTATGATTCTTGCTTCGGGTGCGAGAGGTCCCGGGTTCAAATCCCGGACGAGCCCAGCCTTTAACAATCTGAAAGAGGCGGTTCTTGGGCAACAGTTTGGAGTGCAGACCAAGGTGGATGAGTGATAAAGGCAATGGATTGCTAATCCATTGTGCTCTGCACTCGTGGGTTCAGCATCGCACAGCATTTATTAATTTCTTCCTTGGTTAAAAAATCTGTCATTTTAACCGGTACATAGATTACCTTCAGACAAGTGTCGTGACCCTTGTGGGGGTCGTAGAGCAAAACTGAGATGGTCAAACAATTTTGTAGGTCAAACCGTTCGGAAGCTACAGCCATTTGTATGAGAAGACTGATTTTCGGGATGTGTCATGTTTTGACAAACATTGTTCTCGCTCTGCCGCATTTCACCAAAGATGCAGAGGTGTGACATCAGCGGTTATGAAGGTTTGAGAAGCATCCAGTGCAAAAAAAGTGACATTTCTAGTTTAAAACAGACAGATTCCAATGGGGATTTTTTATTTTATTCATGTACCGGTGCGTCAATAGGATCAAATGAAATGAGATCCAATTGATTTTGATGTCTACTTTTGAATTTTTTTAATCTACATTAGCTCTTTCTTCATTTGTTTCTTGCTGTTACAGCTAATGAAGATTGAATCTGAAAGACTCAGCAGATGAATTACAGAGTATTTGAACTAAAACCTGGTCAACTGCTTGGAAGACAGCTATGCTCACAAGTATACCACCAACACTCACGTTATTCACTGTGGCCTGGCACCATCGACCTGTCAATCCAAATCCTCACCGTCATTACTGGCGACTGCAATAAAAATGACTTTGATAAAACGGCTCGTTGGTCTAGGGGTATGATTCTCTCTTCGGGTGCGAGAGGTCCTGGGTTCAAATCCCGGACGAGCCCATGTGTAGAGCCTTTAACAATCTGAAAGAGGCGGTTCTTGGGCAACAGTTTGGAGTGCAGACCAAGGTGGATGAGTGATAAAGGCAATGGATTGCTAATCCATTGTGCTCTGCACTCGTGGGTTCAGCATCGCACAGCATTTATTCATTTCTTCCTTGGTTAAAAAATCTATCATTTTAACCGGTACATAGATTACCTTCAGACGAGTGTCGTGACCCTTGTGGGGGTCGTAGAGCAAAACTGAGATGGTCAAACAATTTTGTAGGTCAAACCGTTCGGAAGCTACAGCCATTTGTATGAGAAGACTGATTTTCGGGATGTGTCATGTTTTGACAAACATTGTTCTCGCTCTGCCGCATTTCACCAAAGATGCAGAGGTGTGACATCAGCGGTTATGAAGGTTTGAGAAGCATCCAGTGCAAAAAAAGTGACATTTCTAGTTTAAAACAGACAGATTCCAATGGGGATTTTTTATTTTATTCATGTACCGGTGCGTCAATCGGATCAAATGAAATGAGATCCAATTGATTTTGATGTCTACTTTTTATTTTTTTTAATCTACATTAGCTCTTTCTTCATTTGTTTCTTGCTGTTACAGCTAATGAAGATTGAATCTGAAAGACTCAGCAGATGAATTACAGAGTATTTGAACTAAAACCTGGTCGACTGCTTGGAAGACAGCTATGCTCACAAGTATACCACCAACACTCACGTTATTCACTGTGGCCTGGCACCATCGACCTGTCAATCCAAATCCTCACCGTCATTACTGGCGACTGCAATAAAAATGCCTTTGATAAAACGGCTCGTTGGTCTAGGGGTATGATTCTTGCTTCGGGTGCGAGAGGTCCCGGGTTCAAATCCCGGACGAGCCCACCCTTTAACAATCTGAAAGAGGCGGTTCTTGGGCAACAGTTTGGAGTGCAGACCAAGGTGGATGAGTGATAAAGGCAATGGATTGCTAATCCATTGTGCTCTGCACTCGTGGGTTCAGCATCGCACAGAATTTATTCATTTCTTCCTTGGTTAAAAAATCTGTCATTTTAACCGGTACATAGATTACCTTCAGACGAGTGTCGTGACCCTTGTGGGGGTCGTAGAGCAAAACTGAGATGGTCAAACAATTTTGTAGGTCAAACCGTTCGGAAGCTACAGCCATTTGTATGAGAAGACTGATTTTCGGGATGTGTCATGTTTTGACAAACATTGTTCTCGCTCTGCCGCATTTCACCAAAGATGCAGAGGTGTGACATCAGCGGTTATGAAGGTTTGAGAAGCATCCAGTGCAAAAAAAGTGACATTTCTAGTTTAAAACAGACAGATTCCAATGGGGATTTTTTATTTTATTCATGTACCGGTGCGTCAATAGGATCAAATGAAATGAGATCCAATTGATTTTGATGTCTACTTTTGAATTTTTTTAATCTACATTAGCTCTTTCTTCATTTGTTTCTTGCTGTTACAGCTAATGAAGATTGAATCTGAAAGACTCAGCAGATGAATTACAGAGTATTTGAACTAAAACCTGGTCAACTGCTTGGAAGACAGCTATGCTCACAAGTATACCACCAACACTCACGTTATTCACTGTGGCCTGGCACCATCGACCTGTCAATCCAAATCCTCACCGTCATTACTGGCGACTGCAATAAAAATGACTTTGATAAAACGGCTCGTTGGTCTAGGGGTATGATTCTCTCTTCGGGTGCGAGAGGTCCTGGGTTCAAATCCCGGACGAGCCCATGTGTAGAGCCTTTAACAATCTGAAAGAGGCGGTTCTTGGGCAACAGTTTGGAGTGCAGACCAAGGTGGATGAGTGATAAAGGCAATGGATTGCTAATCCATTGTGCTCTGCACTCGTGGGTTCAGCATCGCACAGCATTTATTAATTTCTTCCTTGGTTAAAAAATCTGTCATTTTAACCGGTACATAGATTACCTTCAGACGAGTGTCGTGACCCTTGTGGGGGTCGTAGAGCAAAACTGAGATGGTCAAACAATTTTGTAGGTCAAACCGTTCGGAAGCTACAGCCATTTGTATGAGAAGACTGATTTTCGGGATGTGTCATGTTTTGACAAACATTGTTCTCGCTCTGCCGCATTTCACCAAAGATGCAGAGGTGTGACATCAGCGGTTATGAAGGTTTGAGAAGCATCCAGTGCAAAAAAAGTGACATTTCTAGTTTAAAACAGACAGATTCCAATGGGGATTTTTTATTTTATTCATGTACCGGTGCGTCAATAGGATCAAATGAAATGAGATCCAATTGATTTTGATGTCTACTTTTGAATTTTTTTAATCTACATTAGCTCTTTCTTCATTTGTTTCTTGCTGTTACAGCTAATGAAGATTGAATCTGAAAGACTCAGCAGATGAATTACAGAGTATTTGAACTAAAACCTGGTCAACTGCTTGGAAGACAGCTATGCTCACAAGTATACCACCAACACTCACGTTATTCACTGTGGCCTGGCACCATCGACCTGTCAATCCAAATCCTCACCGTCATTACTGGCGACTGCAATAAAAATGACTTTGATAAAACGGCTCGTTGGTCTAGGGGTATGATTCTCTCTTCGGGTGCGAGAGGTCCTGGGTTCAAATCCCGGACGAGCCCATGTGTAGAGCCTTTAACAATCTGAAAGAGGCGGTTCTTGGGCAACAGTTTGGAGTGCAGACCAAGGTGGATGAGATATAAAGGCAATGGATTGCTAATCCATTGTGCTCTGCACTCGTGGGTTCAGCATCGCACAGCATTTATTCATTTCTTCCTTGGTTAAAAAATCTATCATTTTAACCGGTACATAGATTACCTTCAGACGAGTGTCGTGACCCTTGTGGGGGTCGTAGAGCAAAACTGAGATGGTCAAACAATTTTGTAGGTCAAACCGTTCGGAAGCTACAGCCATTTGTATGAGAAGACTGATTTTCGGGATGTGTCATGTTTTGACAAACATTGTTCTCGCTCTGCCGCATTTCACCAAAGATGCAGAGGTGTGACATCAGCGGTTATGAAGGTTTGAGAAGCATCCAGTGCAAAAAAAGTGACATTTCTAGTTTAAAACAGACAGATTCCAATGGGGATTTTTTATTTTATTCATGTACCGGTGCGTCAATCGGATCAAATGAAATGAGATCCAATTGATTTTGATGTCTACTTTTGAATTTTTTTAATCTACATTAGCTCTTTCTTCATTTGTTTCTTGCTGTTACAGCTAATGAAGATTGAATCTGAAAGACTCAGCAGATGAATTACAGAGTATTTGAACTAAAACCTGGTCGACTGCTTGGAAGACAGCTATGCTCACAAGTATACCACCAACACTCACGTTATTCACTGTGGCCTGGCACCATTGACCTGTCAATCCAAATCCTCACCGTCATTACTGGCGACTGCAATAAAAATGCCTTTGATAAAACTGCTCGTTGGTCTAGGGGTATGATTCTCGCTTCGGGTGCGAGAGGTCCCGGGTTCAAATACCGGACGAGCCCATGTGTAGAGCCTTTAACAATCTGAAAGAGGTGGTTCTTGGGCAACAGTTTGGAGTGCAGACCAAGGTGGATGAGTGATAAAGGCAATGGATTGCTAATCCATTGTGCTCTGCACTCGTGGGTTCAGCATCGCACAGCATTTATTCATTTCTTCCTTGGTTAAAAAATCTGTCATTTTAACCGGTACATAGATTACCTTCAGACGAGTGTCGTGACCCTTGTGGGGGTCGTAGAGCAAAACTGAGAACGACATTGTGTTTGTGAGAGTCTCCCCTTTCCATGGAATGGTCAAACAATTTTGTAGGTCAAACCGTTCGGAAGCTACAGCCATTTGTATGAGAAGACTGATTTTCGGGATGTGTCATGTTTTGACAAACATTGTTCTCGCTCTGCCGCATTTCACCAAAGATGCAGAGGTGTGACATCAGCGGTTATGAAGGTTTGAGAAGCATCCAGTGCAAAAAAAGTGACATTTCTAGTTTAAAACAGACAGATTCCAATGGGGATTTTTTATTTTATTCATGTACCGGTGCGTCAATCGGATCAAATGAAATGAGATCCAATTGATTTTGATGTCTACTTTTTAATTTTTTTAATCTACATTAGCTCTTTCTTCATTTGTTTCTTGCTGTTACAGCTAATGAAGATTGAATCTGAAAGACTCAGCAGATGAATTACAGAGTATTTGAACTAAAACCTGGTCGACTGCTTGGAAGACAGCTATGCTCACAAGTATACCACCAACACTCACGTTATTCACTGTGGCCTGGCACCATCGACCTGTCAATCCAAATCCTCACCGTCATTACTGGCGACTGCAATAAAAATGCCTTTGATAAAACGGCTCGTTGGTCTAGGGGTATGATTCTCGCTTCGGGTGTGAGAGGTCCCGGGTTCAAATCCCGGACGAGCCCATGTGTAGAGCCTTTAACAATCTGAAAGAGGCGGTTCTTGGGCAACAGTTTGGAGTGCAGACCAAGGTGGATGAGTGATAAAGGCAATGGATTGCTAATCCATTGTGCTCTGCACTCGTGGGTTCAGCATCGCACAGCATTTATTAATTTCTTCCTTGGTTAAAAAATCTGTCATTTTAACCGGTACATAGATTACCTTCAGACGAGTGTCGTGACCCTTGTGGGGGTCGTAGAGCAAAACTGAGATGGTCAAACAATTTTGTAGGTCAAACCGTTCGGAAGCTACAGCCATTTGTATGAGAAGACTGATTTTCGGGATGTGTCATGTTTTGACAAACATTGTTCTCGCTCTGCCGCATTTCACCAAAGATGCAGAGGTGTGACATCAGCGGTTATGAAGGTTTGAGAAGCATCCAGTGCAAAAAAAGTGACATTTCTAGTTTAAAACAGACAGATTCCAATGGGGATTTTTTATTTTATTCATGTACCGGTGCGTCAATCGGATCAAATGAAATGAGATCCAATTGATTTTGATGTCTACTTTTTAATTTTTTTAATCTACATTAGCTCTTTCTTCATTTGTTTCTTGCTGTTACAGCTAATGAAGATTGAATCTGAAAGACTCAGCAGATGAATTACAGAGTATTTGAACTAAAACCTGGTCGACTGCTTGGAAGACAGCTATGCTCACAAGTATACCACCAACACTCACGTTATTCACTGTGGCCTGGCACCATCGACTGCAATAAAAATGCCTTTGATAAAACGGCTCGTTGGTCTAGGGGTATGATTCTCGCTTCGGGTGCGAGAGGTCCTGGGTTCAAATCCCGGACGAGCCCATGTGTAGAGCCTTTACCAATCTGAAAGAGGCGGTTCTTGGGCAACAGTTTGGAGTGCAGACCAAGGTGGATGAGTGATAAAGGCAATGGATTGCTAATCCATTGTGCTCTGCACTTGTGGGTTCAGCATCGCACAGCATTTATTAATTTCTTCCTTGGTTAAAAAATCTATCATTTTAACCGTTACATAGATTACCTTCAGACGAGTGTCGTGACCCTTGTGGGGGTCGTAGAGCAAAACTGAGATGGTCAAACCGTTCGGAAGCTACAGCCATTTGTATGAGAAGACTGATTTTCGGGATGTGTCATGTTTTGACAAACATTGTTCTCGCTCTGCCGCATTTCACCAAAGATGCAGAGGTGTGACATCAGCGGTTATGAAGGTTTGAGAAGCATCCAGTGCAAAAAAAGTGACATTTCTAGTTTAAAACAGACAGATTCCAATGGGGATTTTTTATTTTATTCATGTACCGGTGCGTCAATCGGATCAAATGAAATGAGATCCAATTGATTTTGATGTCTACTTTTTAATTTTTTAATCTACATTAGCTCTTTCTTCATTTGTTTCTTGCTGTTACAGCTAATGAAGATTGAATCTGAAAGACTCAGCAGATGAATTACAGAGTATTTGAACTAAAACCTGGTCAACTGCTTGGAAGACAGCTATGCTCACAAGTATACCACCAACACTCACGTTATTCACTGTGGCCTGGCACCATCGACCTGTCAATCCAAATCCTCACCGTCATTACTGGCGACTGCAATAAAAATGCCTTTGATAAAACGGCTTGTTGGTCTAGGGGTATGATTCTCGCTTCGGGTGCGAGAGGTCCCGGGTTCAAATCCCGGATGAGCCCATGTGTAGAGCCTTTAACAATCTGAAAGAGGCGGTTCTTGGGCAACAGTTTGGAGTGCAGACCAAGGTGGATGAGTGATAAAGGCAATGGATTGCTAATCCATTGTGCTCTGCACTTGTGGGTTCAGCATCGCACAGCATTTATTCATTTCTTCCTTGGTTAAAAAATCTGTCATTTTAACCGGTACATAGATTACCTTCAGACGAGTGTCGTGACCCTTGTGGGGGTCGTAGAGCAAAACTGAGATGGTCAAACAATTTTGTAGGTCAAACCGTTCGGAAGCTACAGCCATTTGTATGAGAAGACTGATTTTCGGGATGTGTCATGTTTTGACAAACATTGTTCTCGCTCTGCCGCATTTCACCAAAGATGCAGAGGTGTGACATCAGCGGTTATGAAGGTTTGAGAAGCATCCAGTGCAAAAAAAGTGACATTTCTAGTTTAAAACAGACAGATTCCAATGGGGATTTTTTATTTTATTAATGTACCGGTGCGTCAATCGGATCAAATGAAATGAGATCCAATTGATTTTGATGTCTACTTTTTAATTTTTTAATCTACATTAGCTCTTTCTTCATTTGTTTCTTGCTGTTACAGCTAATGAAGATTGAATCTGAAAGACTCAGCAGATGAATTACAGAGTATTTGAACTAAAACCTGGTCAACTGCTTGGAAGACAGCTATGCTCACAAGTATACCACCAACACTCACGTTATTCACTGTGGCCTGGCACCATCGACCTGTCAATCCAAATCCTCACCGTCATTACTGGCGACTGCAATAAAAATGCCTTTGATAAAACGGCTTGTTGGTCTAGGGGTATGATTCTCGCTTCGGGTGCTAGAGGTCCCGGGTTCAAATCCCGGATGAGCCCATGTGTAGAGCCTTTAACAATCTGAAAGAGGCGGTTCTTGGGCAACAGTTTGGAGTGCAGACCAAGGTGGATGAGTGATAAAGGCAATGGATTGCTAATCCATTGTGCTCTGCACTTGTGGGTTCAGCATCGCACAGCATTTATTCATTTCTTCCTTGGTTAAAAAATCTGTCATTTTAACCGGTACATAGATTACCTTCAGACGAGTGTCGTGACCCTTGTGGGGGTCGTAGAGCAAAACTGAGATGGTCAAACAATTTTGTAGGTCAAACCGTTCGGAAGCTACAGCCATTTGTATGAGAAGACTGATTTTCGGGATGTGTCATGTTTTGACAAACATTGTTCTCGCTCTGCCGCATTTCACCAAAGATGCAGAGGTGTGACATCAGCGGTTATGAAGGTTTGAGAAGCATCCAGTGCAAAAAAAGTGACATTTCTAGTTTAAAACAGACAGATTCCAATGGGGATTTTTTATTTTATTCATGTACCGGTGCGTCAATCGGATCAAATGAAATGAGATCCAATTGATTTTGATGTCTACTTTTTAATTTTTTTAATCTACATTAGCTCTTTCTTCATTTGTTTCTTGCTGTTACAGCTAATGAAGATTGAATCTGAAAGACTCAGCAGATGAATTACAGAGTATTTGAACTAAAACCTGGTCAACTGCTTGGAAGACAGCTATGCTCACAAGTATACCACCAACACTCACGTTATTCACTGTGGCCTGGCACCATCGACCTGTCAATCCAAATCCTCACCGTCATTACTGGCGACTGCAATAAAAATGCCTTTGATAAAACGGCTCGTTGGTCTAGGGGTATGATTCTCGCTTCGGGTGCGAGAGGTCCCGGGTTCAAATCCTGGACGAGCCCATGTGTAGAGCCTTTACCAATCTGAAAGAGGTGGTTCTTGGGCAACAGTTTGGAGTGCAGACCAAGGTGGATGAGTGATAAAGGCAATGGATTGCTGATCTATTGTGCTCTGCACTCGTGGGTTCAGCATCGCACAGCATTTATTCATTTCTTCCTTGGTTAAAAAATCGGTCATTTTAACCGGTACATAGATTACCTTCAGACGAGTGTCGTGACCCTTGTGGGGGTCGTAGAGCAAAACTGAGATGGTCAAACAATTTTGTAGGTCAAACCGTTCGGAAGCTACAGCCATTTGTATGAGAAGACTGATTTTCGGGATGTGTCATGTTTTGACAAACATTGTTCTCGCTCTGCCGCATTTCTAAAGATGCAGAGGTGTGACATCAGCGGTTATGAAGGTTTGAGAAGCATCCAGTGCAAAAAAAGTGACATTTCTAGTTTAAAACAGACAGATTCCAATGGGGATTTTTTATTTTATTCATGTACCGGTGCGTCAATCGGATCAAATGAAATGAGATCCAATTGATTTTGATGTCTACTTTTGAATTTTTTTAATCTACATTAGCTCTTTCTTCATTTGTTTCTTGCTGTTACAGCTAATGAAGATTGAATCTGATGAATTACAGAGTATTTGAACTAAAACCTGGTCAACTGCTTGGAAGACAGCTATGCTCACAAGTATACCACCAACACTCACGTTATTCACTGTGGCCTGGCACCATCGACCTGTCAATCCAAATCCTCACCGTCATTACTGGCGACTGCAATAAAAATGCCTTTGATAAAACGGCTCGTTGGTCTAGGGGTATGATTCTCGCTTCGGGTGCGAGAGGTCCCGGTTTCAAATCCTGGACGAGCCCATGTGTAGAGCCTTTACCAATCTGAAAGAGGTGGTTCTTGGTCAACAGTTTGGAGTGCAGACCAAGGTGGATGAGTGATAAAGGCAATGGATTGCTAATCCATTGTGCTCTGCACTCGTGGGTTCAGCATTGCACAGCATTTATTCATTTCTTCCTTGGTTAAAAAATCTGTCATTTTAACCGGTACATAGATTACCTTCAGACGAGTGTCGTGACCCTTGTGGGGGTCGTAGAGCAAAACTGAGATGGTCAAACAATTTTGTAGGTCAAACCGTTCGGAAGCTACAGCCATTTGTATGAGAAGACTGATTTTCGGGATGTGTCATGTTTTGACAAACATTGTTCTCGCTCTGCCGCATTTCACCAAAGATGCAGAGGTGTGACATCAGCGGTTATGAAGGTTTGAGAAGCATCCAGTGCAAAAAAAGTGACATTTCTAGTTTAAAACAGACAGATTCCAATGGGGATTTTTTATTTTATTCATGTACCGGTGCGTCAATCGGATCAAATGAAATGAGATCCAATTGATTTTGATGTCTACTTTTGAATTTTTTTAATCTACATTAGCTCTTTCTTCATTTGTTTCTTGCTGTTACAGCTAATGAAGATTGAATCTGATGAATTACAGAGTATTTGAACTAAAACCTGGTCAACTGCTTGGAAGACAGCTATGCTCACAAGTATACCACCAACACTCACGTTATTCACTGTGGCCTGGCACCATCGACCTGTCAATCCAAATCCTCACCATCATTACTGGCGACTGCAATAAAAATGCCTTTGATAAAACGGCTTGTTGGTCTCGGGATATGATTCTCGCTTCGGGTGCGAGAGGTCCCGGGTTCAAATCCCGGACGAGCCCATGTGTAGAGCCTTTAACAATCTGAAAGAGGCGGTTCTTGGGCAACAGTTTGGAGTGCAGACCAAGGTGGATGAGTGATAAAGGCAATGGATTGCTAATCCATTGTGCTCTGCACTCGTGGGTTCAGCATCGCACAGCATTTCTTCCTTGGTTAAAAAATCTATCATTTTAACCGGAACATAGATTACCTTCAGACGAGTGTCGTGACCCTTGTGGGGGTCATAGAGCAAAACTGAGAACGACATTGTGTTTGTGAGAGTCTCCCCTTTCCATGGAATGGTCAAACAATTTTGTAGGTCAAACCGTTCGGAAGCTACAGCCATTTGTATGAGAAGACTGATTTTCGGGATGTGTCATGTTTTGACAAACATTGTTCTCGCTCTGCCGCATTTCACCAAAGATGCAGAGGTGTGACATCAGCGGTTATGAAGGTTTGAGAAGCAGCCAGTGCAAAAAAAGTGACATTTCTAGTTTAAAACAGACAGATTCCAATGGGGATTTTTTATTTTATTCATGTACCGGTGTGTCAATCGGATCAAATGAAATGAGATCCAATTGATTTTGATGTCTACTTTTTAATTTTTTTAATCTACATTAGCTCTTTCTTCATTTGTTTCTTGCTGTTACAGCTAATGAAGATTGAATCTGATGAATTACAGAGTATTTGAACTAAAACCTGGTCAACTGCTTGGAAGACAGCTATGCTCACAAGTATACCACCAACACTCACGTTATTCACTGTGGCCTGGCACCATCGACCTGTCAATCCAAATCCTCACCGTCATTACTGGCGACTACAATAAAAATGCCTTTGATAAAACGGCTCGTTGGTCTCGGGGTATGATTCTCGCTTCGGGTGCGAGAGGTCCAGGGTTCAAATCCCGGACGAGCCCATGTGTAGAGCCTTTAACAATCTGAAAGAGGCGGTTCTTGGGCAACAGTTTGGAGTGCAGACCAAGGTGGATGAGTGATAAAGGCAATGGATTGCTAATCCATTGTGCTCTGCACTCGTGGGTTCAGCATCGCACAGCATTTATTCATTTCTTCCTTGGTTAAAAAATCTATCATTTTAACCGGTACATAGATTACCTTCAGACGAGTGTCGTGACCCTTGTGGGGGTCGTAGAGCAAAACTGAGATGGTCAAACAATTTTGTAGGTCAAACCGTTCGGAAGCTACAGCCATTTGTATGAGAAGACTGATTTTCGGGATGTGTCATGTTTTGACAAACATTGTTCTCGCTCTGCCGCATTTCACCAAAGATGCAGAGGTGTGACATCAGCGGTTATGAAGGTTTGAGAAGCATCCAGTGCAAAAAAAGTGACATTTCTAGTTTAAAACAGACAGATTCCAATGGGGATTTTTTATTTTATTCATGTACCGGTGCGTCAATCGGATCAAATGAAATGAGATCCAATTGATTTTGATGTCTACTTTTGAATTTTTTAAATCTACATTAGCTCTTTCTTCATTTGTTTCTTGCTGTTACAGCTAATGAAGATTGAATCTGATGAATTACAGAGTATTTGAACTAAAACCTGGTCAACTGCTTGGAAGACAGCTATGCTCACAAGTATACCACCAACACTCACGTTATTCACTGTGGCCTGGCACCATCGACCTGTCAATCCAAATCCTCACCGTCATTACTGGCGACTGCAATAAAAATGCCTTTGATAAAACGGCTCGTTGGTCTAGGGGTATGATTCTCGCTTCGGGTGCGAGAGGTCCTGGGTTCAAATCCCGGACGAGCGCATGTGTAGAGCCTTTAACAATCTGAAAGAGGCGGTTCTTGGGCAACAGTTTGGAGTGCAGACCAAGGTGGATGAGTGATAAAGGCAATGGATTGCTAATCCATTGTGCTCTGCACTCGTGGGTTCAGCATCGCACAGCATTTATTCATTTCTTCCTTGGTTTAAAAATCTATCATTTTAACCGGTACATAGATTACCTTCAGACGAGTGTCGTGACCCTTGTGGGGGGTCGTAGAGCAAAACTGAGAACGACATTGTGTTTGTGAGTGTCTCCCCTTTCCATGGAATGGTCAAACAATTTTGTAGGTCAAACCGTTCGGAAGCTACAGCCATTTGTATGAGAAGACTGATTTTCGGGATGTGTCATGTTTTGACAAACATTGTTCTCGCTCTGCCGCATTTCACCAAAGATGCAGAGGTGTGACATCAGCGGTTATGAAGGTTTGAGAAGCAGCCAGTGCAAAAAAAGTGACATTTCTAGTTTAAAACAGACAGATTCCAATGGGGATTTTTTATTTTATTCATGTACCGGTGCGTCAATCGGATCAAATGAAATGAGATCCAATTGATTTTGATGTCTACTTTTTAATTTTTTTAATCTACATTAGCTCTTTCTTCATTTGTTTCTTGCTGTTACAGCTAATGAAGATTGAATCTGATGAATTACAGAGTATTTGAACTAAAACCTGGTCAACTGCTTGGAAGACAGCTATGCTCACAAGTATACCACCAACACTCACGTTATTCACTGTGGCCTGGCACCATCGACCTGTCAATCCAAATCCTCACCGTCATTACTGGCGACTGCAATAAAAATGCCTTTGATAAAACGGCTCGTTGGTCTAGGGGTATGATTCTCGCTTCGGGTGCGAGAGGTCCCGGGTTCAAATCCCGGACGAGCCCATGTGTAGAGCCTTTAACAATCTGAAAGAGGCGGTTCTTGGGCAACAGTTTGGAGTGCAGACCAAGGTGGATGAGTGATAAAGGCAATGGATTGCTAATCCATTGTGCTCTGCACTCGTGGGTTCAGCATCGCACAGCATTTATTCATTTCTTCCTTGGTTAAAAAATCTGTCATTTTAACCGGTACATAGATTACCTTCAGACGAGTGTCGTGACCCTTGTGGGGGTCGTAGAGCAAAACTGAGATGGTCAAACAATTTTGTAGGTCAAACCATTCGGAAGCTACAGCCATTTGTATGAGAAGACTGATTTTCGGGATGTGTCATGTTTTGACAAACATTGTTCTCGCTCTGCCGCATTTCACCAAAGATGCAGAGGTGTGACATCAGCGGTTATGAAGGTTTGAGAAGCAGCCATTGCAAAAAAAGTGACATTTCTAGTTTAAAACAGACAGATTCCAATGGGGATTTTTTATTTTATTCATGTACCGGTGCGTCAATCGGATCAAATGAAATGAGATCCAATTGATTTTGATGTCTACTTTTGAATTTTTTAAATCTACATTAGCTCTTTCTTCATTTGTTTCTTGCTGTTACAGCTAATGAAGATTGAATCTGATGAATTACAGAGTATTTGAACTAAAACCTGGTCAACTGCTTGGAAGACAGCTATGCTCACAAGTATACCACCAACACTCACGTTATTCACTGTGGCCTGGCACCATCGACCTGTCAATCCAAATCCTCACCGTCATTACTGGCGACTGCAATAAAAATGCCTTTGATAAAACGGCTCGTTGGTCTAGGGGTATGATTCTCGCTTCGGGTGCGAGAGGTCCTGGGTTCAAATCCCGGACGAGCGCATGTGTAGAGCCTTTAACAATCTGAAAGAGGCGGTTCTTGGGCAACAGTTTGGAGTGCAGACCAAGGTGGATGAGTGATAAAGGCAATGGATTGCTAATCCATTGTGCTCTGCACTCGTGGGTTCAGCATCGCACAGCATTTATTCATTTCTTCCTTGGTTAAAAAATCTATCATTTTAACCGGTACATAGATTACCTTCAGACGAGTGTCGTGACCCTTGTGGGGGTCGTAGAGCAAAACTGAGAACGACATTGTGTTTGTGAGTGTCTCCCCTTTCCATGGAATGGTCAAACAATTTTGTAGGTCAAACCGTTCGGAAGCTACAGCCATTTGTATGAGAAGACTGATTTTCGGGATGTGTCATGTTTTGACAAACATTGTTCTCGCTCTGCCGCATTTCACCAAAGATGCAGAGGTGTGACATCAGCGGTTATGAAGGTTTGAGAAGCAGCCAGTGCAAAAAAAGTGACATTTCTAGTTTAAAACAGACAGATTCCAATGGGGATTTTTTATTTTATTCATGTACCGGTGCGTCAATCGGATCAAATGAAATGAGATCCAATTGATTTTGATGTCTACTTTTTAATTTTTTTAATCTACATTAGCTCTTTCTTCATTTGTTTCTTGCTGTTACAGCTAATGAAGATTGAATCTGATGAATTACAGAGTATTTGAACTAAAACCTGGTCAACTGCTTGGAAGACAGCTATGCTCACAAGTATACCACCAACACTCACGTTATTCACTGTGGCCTGGCACCATCGACCTGTCAATCCAAATCCTCACCGTCATTACTGGCGACTGCAATAAAAATGCCTTTGATAAAACGGCTCGTTGGTCTAGGGGTATGATTCTCGCTTCGGGTGCGAGAGGTCCCGGGTTCAAATCCCGGACGAGCCCATGTGTAGAGCCTTTAACAATCTGAAAGAGGCGGTTCTTGGGCAACAGTTTGGAGTGCAGACCAAGGTGGATGAGTGATAAAGGCAATGGATTGCTAATCCATTGTGCTCTGCACTCGTGGGTTCAGCATCGCACAGCATTTATTCATTTCTTCCTTGGTTAAAAAATCTGTCATTTTAACCGGTACATAGATTACCTTCAGACGAGTGTCGTGACCCTTGTGGGGGTCGTAGAGCAAAACTGAGATGGTCAAACAATTTTGTAGGTCAAACCATTCGGAAGCTACAGCCATTTGTATGAGAAGACTGATTTTCGGGATGTGTCATGTTTTGACAAACATTGTTCTCGCTCTGCCGCATTTCATCAAAGATGCAGAGGTGTGACATCAGCGGTTATGAAGGTTTGAGAAGCATCCAGTGCAAAAAAAGTGACATTTCTAGTTTAAAACAGACAGATTCCAATGGGGATTTTTTATTTTATTCATGTACCGGTGCGTCAATCGGATCAAATGAAATGAGATCCAATTGATTTTGATGTCTACTTTTTAATTTTTTTAATCTACATTAGCTCTTTCTTCATTTGTTTCTTGCTGTTACAGCTAATGAAGATTGAATCTGATGAATTACAGAGTATTTGAACTAAAACCTGGTCAACTGCTTGGAAGACAGCTATGCTCACAAGTATACCACCAACACTCACGTTATTCACTGTGGCCTGGCACCATCGACCTGTCAATCCAAATCCTCACCGTCATTACTGGCGACTGCAATAAAAATGCCTTTGATAAAACGGCTCGTTGGTCTAGGGGTATGATTCTCGCTTCGGGTGCGAGAGGTCCTGGGTTCAAATCCCGGACGAGCCCATGTGTAGAGCCTTTAACAATCTGAAAGAGGCGGTTCTTGGGCAACAGTTTGGAGTGCAGACCAAGGTGGATGAGTGATAAAGGCAATGGATTGCTAATCCATTGTGCTCTGCACTCGTGGGTTCAGCATCGCACAGCATTTATTCATTTCTTCCTTGGTTAAAAAATCTATCATTTTAACCGGTACATAGATTACCTTCAGACGAGTGTCGTGACCCTTGTGGGGGGTCGTAGAGCAAAACTGAGAACGACATTGTGTTTGTGAGTGTCTCCCCTTTCCATGGAATGGTCAAACAATTTTGTAGGTCAAACCGTTCGGAAGCTACAGCCATTTGTATGAGAAGACTGATTTTCGGGATGTGTCATGTTTTGACAAACATTGTTCTCGCTCTGCCGCATTTCACCAAAGATGCAGAGGTGTGACATCAGCGGTTATGAAGGTTTGAGAAGCAGCCAGTGCAAAAAAAGTGACATTTCTAGTTTAAAACAGACAGATTCCAATGGGGATTTTTTATTTTATTCATGTACCGGTGCGTCAATCGGATCAAATGAAATGAGATCCAATTGATTTTGATGTCTACTTTTTAATTTTTTTAATCTACATTAGCTCTTTCTTCATTTGTTTCTTGCTGTTACAGCTAATGAAGATTGAATCTGATGAATTACAGAGTATTTGAACTAAAACCTGGTCAACTGCTTGGAAGACAGCTATGCTCACAAGTATACCACCAACACTCACGTTATTCACTGTGGCCTGGCACCATCGACCTGTCAATCCAAATCCTCACCGTCATTACTGGCGACTGCAATAAAAATGCCTTTGATAAAACGGCTCGTTGGTCTAGGGGTATGATTCTCGCTTCGGGTGCGAGAGGTCCCGGGTTCAAATCCCGGACGAGCCCATGTGTAGAGCCTTTAACAATCTGAAAGAGGCGGTTCTTGGGCAACAGTTTGGAGTGCAGACCAAGGTGGATGAGTGATAAAGGCAATGGATTGCTAATCCATTGTGCTCTGCACTCGTGGGTTCAGCATCGCACAGCATTTATTCATTTCTTCCTTGGTTAAAAAATCTGTCATTTTAACCGGTACATAGATTACCTTCAGACGAGTGTCGTGACCCTTGTGGGGGTCGTAGAGCAAAACTGAGAACGACATTGTGTTTGTGAGTGTCTCCCCTTTCCATGGAATGGTCAAACAATTTTGTAGGTCAAACCGTTCGGAAGCTACAGCCATTTGTATGAGAAGACTGATTTTCGGGATGTGTCATGTTTTGACAAACATTGTTCTCGCTCTGCCGCATTTCACCAAAGATGCAGAGGTGTGACATCAGCGGTTATGAAGGTTTGAGAAGCATCCAGTGCAAAAAAAGTGACATTTCTAGTTTAAAACAGACAGATTCCAATGGGGATTTTTTATTTTATTCATGTACCGGTGCGTCAATCGGATCAAATGAAATGAGATCCAATTGATTTTGATGTCTACTTTTTAATTTTTTTAATCTACATTAGCTCTTTCTTCATTTGTTTCTTGCTGTTACAGCTAATGAAGATTGAATCTGATGAATTACAGAGTATTTGAACTAAAACCTGGTCAACTGCTTGGAAGACAGCTATGCTCACAAGTATACCACCAACACTCACGTTATTCACTGTGGCCTGGCACCATCGACCTGTCAATCCAAATCCTCACCGTCATTACTGGCGACTGCAATAAAAATGCCTTTGATAAAACGGCTCGTTGGTCTAGGGGTATGATTCTCGCTTCGGGTGCGAGAGGTCCCGGGTTCAAATCCCGGACGAGCCCATGTGTAGAGCCTTTAACAATCTGAAAGAGGCGGTTCTTGGGCAACAGTTTGGAGTGCAGACCAAGGTGGATGAGTGATAAAGGCAATGGATTGCTAATCCATTGCGCTCTGCACTCGTGGGTTCAGCATCGCACAGCATTTATTCATTTCTTCCTTGGTTAAAAAATCTGTCATTTTAACCGGTACATAGATTACCTTCAGACGAGTGTCGTGACCCTTGTGGGGGTCGTAGAGCAAAACTGAGATGGTCAAACAATTTTGTAGGTCAAACCATTCGGAAGCTACAGCCATTTGTATGAGAAGACTGATTTTCGGGATGTGTCATGTTTTGACAAACATTGTTCTCGCTCTGCCGCATTTCACCAAAGATGCAGAGGTGTGACATCAGCGGTTATGAAGGTTTGAGAAGCATCCAGTGCAAAAAAAGTGACATTTCTAGTTTAAAACAGACAGATTCCAATGGGGATTTTTTATTTTATTCATGTACCGGTGCGTCAATCGGATCAAATGAAATGAGATCCAATTGATTTTGATGTCTACTTTTGAATTTTTTTAATCTACATTAGCTCTTTCTTCATTTGTTTCTTGCTGTTACAGCTAATGAAGATTGAATCTGATGAATTACAGAGTATTTGAACTAAAACCTGGTCAACTGCTTGGAAGACAGCTATGCTCACAAGTATACCACCAACACTCACGTTATTCACTGTGGCCTGGCACCATCGACCTGTCAATCCAAATCCTCACCGTCATTACTGGCGACTGCAATAAAAATGCCTTTGATAAAACGGCTCGTTGGTCTAGGGGTATGATTCTTGCTTCGGGTGCGAGAGGTCCCGGGTTCAAATCCCGGACGAGCCCATGTGTAGAGCCTTTAACAATCTGAAAGAGGCGGTTCTTGGGCAACAGTTAGAGTGCAGACCAAGGTGGATGAGTGATAAAGGCAATGGATTGCTAATCCATTGTGCTCTGCACTCGTGGGTTCAGCATCGCACAGCATTTATTCATTTCTTCCTTGGTTAAAAAATCTGTCATTTTAACCGGTACATAGATTACCTTCAGACGAGTGTCGTGACCCTTGTGGGGGTCGTAGAGCAAAACTGAGATGGTCAAACAATTTTGTAGGTCAAACCATTCGGAAGCTACAGCCATTTGTATGAGAAGACTGATTTTCGGGATGTGTCATGTTTTGACAAACATTGTTCTCGCTCTGCCGCATTTCACCAAAGATGCAGAGGTGTGACATCAGCGGTTATGAAGGTTTGAGAAGCATCCAGTGCAAAAAAAGTGACATTTCTAGTTTAAAACAGACAGATTCCAATGGGGATTTTTTATTTTATTCATGTACCGGTGCGTCAATCGGATCAAATGAAATGAGATCCAATTGATTTTGATGTCTACTTTTTAATTTTTTTAATCTACATTAGCTCTTTCTTCATTTGTTTCTTGCTGTTACAGCTAATGAAGATTGAATCTGATGAATTACAGAGTATTTGAACTAAAACCTGGTCAACTGCTTGGAAGACAGCTATGCTCACAAGTATACCACCAACACTCACGTTATTCACTGTGGCCTGGCACCATCGACCTGTCAATCCAAATCCTCACCGTCATTACTGGCGACTGCAATAAAAATGCCTTTGATAAAACGGCTCGTTGGTCTAGGGGTATGATTCTCGCTTCGGGTGCGAGAGGTCCCGGGTTCAAATCCCGGACGAGCCCATGTGTAGAGCCTTTAACAATCTGAAAGAGGCGGTTCTTGGGCAACAGTTTGGAGTGCAGACCAAGGTGGATGAGTGATAAAGGCAATGGATTGCTAATCCATTGTGCTCTGCACTCGTGGGTTCAGCATCGCACAGCATTTATTCATTTCTTCCTTGGTTAAAAAATCTGTCATTTTAACCGGTACATAGATTACCTTCAGACGAGTGTCGTGACCCTTGTGGGGGTCGTAGAGCAAAACTGAGATGGTCAAACAATTTTGTAGGTCAAACCATTCGGAAGCTACAGCCATTTGTATGAGAAGACTGATTTTCGGGATGTGTCATGTTTTGACAAACATTGTTCTCGCTCTGCCGCATTTCACCAAAGATGCAGAGGTGTGACATCAGCGGTTATGAAGGTTTGAGAAGCATCCAGTGCAAAAAAAGTGACATTTCTAGTTTAAAACAGACAGATTCCAATGGGGATTTTTTATTTTATTCATGTACCGGTGCGTCAATCGGATCAAATGAAATGAGATCCAATTGATTTTGATGTCTACTTTTTAATTTTTTTAATCTACATTAGCTCTTTCTTCATTTGTTTCTTGCTGTTACAGCTAATGAAGATTGAATCTGATGAATTACAGAGTATTTGAACTAAAACCTGGTCAACTGCTTGGAAGACAGCTATGCTCACAAGTATACCACCAACACTCACGTTATTCACTGTGGCCTGGCACCATCGACCTGTCAATCCAAATCCTCACCGTCATTACTGGCGACTGCAATAAAAATGCCTTTGATAAAACGGCTCGTTGGTCTAGGGGTATGATTCTCGCTTCGGGTGCGAGAGGTCCCGGGTTCAAATCCCGGACGAGCCCATGTGTAGAGCCTTTAACAATCTGAAAGAGGCGGTTCTTGGGCAACAGTTTGGAGTGCAGACCAAGGTGGATGAGTGATAAAGGCAATGGATTGCTAATCCATTGTGCTCTGCACTCGTGGGTTCAGCATCGCACAGCATTTATTCATTTCTTCCTTGGTTAAAAAATCTGTCATTTTAACCGGTACATAGATTACCTTCAGACGAGTGTCGTGACCCTTGTGGGGGTCGTAGAGCAAAACTGAGATGGTCAAACAATTTTGTAGGTCAAACCATTCGGAAGCTACAGCCATTTGTATGAGAAGACTGATTTTCGGGATGTGTCATGTTTTGACAAACATTGTTCTCGCTCTGCCGCATTTCACCAAAGATGCAGAGGTGTGACATCAGCGGTTATGAAGGTTTGAGAAGCATCCAGTGCAAAAAAAGTGACATTTCTAGTTTAAAACAGACAGATTCCAATGGGGATTTTTTATTTTATTCATGTACCGGTGCGTCAATCGGATCAAATGAAATGAGATCCAATTGATTTTGATGTCTACTTTTGAATTTTTTTAATCTACATTAGCTCTTTCTTCATTTGTTTCTTGCTGTTACAGCTAATGAAGATTGAATCTGATGAATTACAGAGTATTTGAACTAAAACCTGGTCAACTGCTTGGAAGACAGCTATGCTCACAAGTATACCACCAACACTCACGTTATTCACTGTGGCCTGGCACCATCGACCTGTCAATCCAAATCCTCAACGTCATTACTGGTGACTGCAATAAAAATGCCTTTGATAAAACGGCTCGTTGGTCTAGGGGTATGATTCTCGCTTAAAAAATCTGTCATTTTAACCGGTACATAGATTACCTTCAGACGAGTGTCGTGACCCTTGTGGGGGTCGTAGAGCAAAACTGAGAACGACATTGTGTTTGTGAGAGTCTCCCCTTTCCATGGAATGGTCAAACAATTTTGTAGGTCAAACCGTTCGGAAGCTACAGCCATTTGTATGAGAAGACTGATTTTCGGGATGTGTCATGTTTTGACAAACATTGTTCTCGCTCTGCCGCATTTCACCAAAGATGCAGAGGTGTGACATCAGCGGTTATGAAGGTTTGAGAAGCAGCCAGTGCAAAAAAAGTGACATTTCTAGTTTAAAACAGACAGATTCCAATGGGGATTTTTTATTTTATTCATGTACCGGTGCGTCAATCGGATCAAATGAAATGAGATCCAATTGATTTTGATGTCTACTTTTTAATTTTTTTAATCTACATTAGCTCTTTCTTCATTTGTTTCTTGCTGTTACAGCTAATGAAGATTGAATCTGATGAATTACAGAGTATTTGAACTAAAACCTGGTCAACTGCTTGGAAGACAGCTATGCTCACAAGTATACCACCAACACTCACGTTATTCACTGTGGCCTGGCACCATCGACCTGTCAATCCAAATCCTCACCGTCATTACTGGCGACTGCAATAAAAATGCCTTTGATAAAACGGCTCGTTGGTCTAGGGGTATGATTCTCGCTTCGGGTGCGAGAGGTCCCGGGTTCAAATCCCGGACGAGCCCATGTGTAGAGCCTTTAACAATCTGAAAGAGGCGGTTCTTGGGCAACAGTTTGGAGTGCAGACCAAGGTGGATGAGTGATAAAGGCAATGGATTGCTAATCCATTGTGCTCTGCACTCGTGGGTTCAGCATCGCACAGCATTTATTCATTTCTTCCTTGGTTAAAAAATCTGTCATTTTAACCGGTACATAGATTACCTTCAGACGAGTGTCGTGACCCTTGTGGGGGTCGTAGAGCAAAACTGAGATGGTCAAACAATTTTGTAGGTCAAACCATTCGGAAGCTACAGCCATTTGTATGAGAAGACTGATTTTCGGGATGTGTCATGTTTTGACAAACATTGTTCTCGCTCTGCCGCATTTCATCAAAGATGCAGAGGTGTGACATCAGCGGTTATGAAGGTTTGAGAAGCATCCAGTGCAAAAAAAGTGACATTTCTAGTTTAAAACAGACAGATTCCAATGGGGATTTTTTATTTTATTCATGTACCGGTGCGTCAATCGGATCAAATGAAATGAGATCCAATTGATTTTGATGTCTACTTTTTAATTTTTTTAATCTACATTAGCTCTTTCTTCATTTGTTTCTTGCTGTTACAGCTAATGAAGATTGAATCTGATGAATTACAGAGTATTTGAACTAAAACCTGGTCAACTGCTTGGAAGACAGCTATGCTCACAAGTATACCACCAACACTCACGTTATTCACTGTGGCCTGGCACCATCGACCTGTCAATCCAAATCCTCACCGTCATTACTGGCGACTGCAATAAAAATGCCTTTGATAAAACGGCTCGTTGGTCTAGGGGTATGATTCTCGCTTCGGGTGCGAGAGGTCCCGGGTTCAAATCCCGGACGAGCCCATGTGTAGAGCCTTTAACAATCTGAAAGAGGCGGTTCTTGGGCAACAGTTTGGAGTGCAGACCAAGGTGGATGAGTGATAAAGGCAATGGATTGCTAATCCATTGTGCTCTGCACTCGTGGGTTCAGCATCGCACAGCATTTATTCATTTCTTCCTTGGTTAAAAAATCTGTCATTTTAACCGGTACATAGATTACCTTCAGACGAGTGTCGTGACCCTTGTGGGGGTCGTAGAGCAAAACTGAGATGGTCAAACAATTTTGTAGGTCAAACCATTCGGAAGCTACAGCCATTTGTATGAGAAGACTGATTTTCGGGATGTGTCATGTTTTGACAAACATTGTTCTCGCTCTGCCGCATTTCATCAAAGATGCAGAGGTGTGACATCAGCGGTTATGAAGGTTTGAGAAGCATCCAGTGCAAAAAAAGTGACATTTCTAGTTTAAAACAGACAGATTCCAATGGGGATTTTTTATTTTATTCATGTACCGGTGCGTCAATCGGATCAAATGAAATGAGATCCAATTGATTTTGATGTCTACTTTTTAATTTTTTTAATCTACATTAGCTCTTTCTTCATTTGTTTCTTGCTGTTACAGCTAATGAAGATTGAATCTGATGAATTACAGAGTATTTGAACTAAAACCTGGTCAACTGCTTGGAAGACAGCTATGCTCACAAGTATACCACCAACACTCACGTTATTCACTGTGGCCTGGCACCATCGACCTGTCAATCCAAATCCTCACCGTCATTACTGGCGACTGCAATAAAAATGCCTTTGATAAAACGGCTCGTTGGTCTAGGGGTATGATTCTCGCTTCGGGTGCGAGAGGTCCTGGGTTCAAATCCCGGACGAGCCCATGTGTAGAGCCTTTAACAATCTGAAAGAGGCGGTTCTTGGGCAACAGTTTGGAGTGCAGACCAAGGTGGATGAGTGATAAAGGCAATGGATTGCTAATCCATTGTGCTCTGCACTCGTGGGTTCAGCATCGCACAGCATTTATTCATTTCTTCCTTGGTTAAAAAATCTATCATTTTAACCGGTACATAGATTACCTTCAGACGAGTGTCGTGACCCTTGTGGGGGGTCGTAGAGCAAAACTGAGAACGACATTGTGTTTGTGAGTGTCTCCCCTTTCCATGGAATGGTCAAACAATTTTGTAGGTCAAACCGTTCGGAAGCTACAGCCATTTGTATGAGAAGACTGATTTTCGGGATGTGTCATGTTTTGACAAACATTGTTCTCGCTCTGCCGCATTTCACCAAAGATGCAGAGGTGTGACATCAGCGGTTATGAAGGTTTGAGAAGCAGCCAGTGCAAAAAAAGTGACATTTCTAGTTTAAAACAGACAGATTCCAATGGGGATTTTTTATTTTATTCATGTACCGGTGCGTCAATCGGATCAAATGAAATGAGATCCAATTGATTTTGATGTCTACTTTTTAATTTTTTTAATCTACATTAGCTCTTTCTTCATTTGTTTCTTGCTGTTACAGCTAATGAAGATTGAATCTGATGAATTACAGAGTATTTGAACTAAAACCTGGTCAACTGCTTGGAAGACAGCTATGCTCACAAGTATACCACCAACACTCACGTTATTCACTGTGGCCTGGCACCATCGACCTGTCAATCCAAATCCTCACCGTCATTACTGGCGACTGCAATAAAAATGCCTTTGATAAAACGGCTCGTTGGTCTAGGGGTATGATTCTCGCTTCGGGTGCGAGAGGTCCCGGGTTCAAATCCCGGACGAGCCCATGTGTAGAGCCTTTAACAATCTGAAAGAGGCGGTTCTTGGGCAACAGTTTGGAGTGCAGACCAAGGTGGATGAGTGATAAAGGCAATGGATTGCTAATCCATTGTGCTCTGCACTCGTGGGTTCAGCATCGCACAGCATTTATTCATTTCTTCCTTGGTTAAAAAATCTGTCATTTTAACCGGTACATAGATTACCTTCAGACGAGTGTCGTGACCCTTGTGGGGGTCGTAGAGCAAAACTGAGAACGACATTGTGTTTGTGAGTGTCTCCCCTTTCCATGGAATGGTCAAACAATTTTGTAGGTCAAACCGTTCGGAAGCTACAGCCATTTGTATGAGAAGACTGATTTTCGGGATGTGTCATGTTTTGACAAACATTGTTCTCGCTCTGCTGCATTTCACCAAAGATGCAGAGGTGTGACATCAGCGGTTATGAAGGTTTGAGAAGCATCCAGTGCAAAAAAAGTGACATTTCTAGTTTAAAACAGACAGATTCCAATGGGGATTTTTTATTTTATTCATGTACCGGTGCGTCAATCGGATCAAATGAAATGAGATCCAATTGATTTTGATGTCTACTTTTTAATTTTTTTAATCTACATTAGCTCTTTCTTCATTTGTTTCTTGCTGTTACAGCTAATGAAGATTGAATCTGATGAATTACAGAGTATTTGAACTAAAACCTGGTCAACTGCTTGGAAGACAGCTATGCTCACAAGTATACCACCAACACTCACGTTATTCACTGTGGCCTGGCACCATCGACCTGTCAATCCAAATCCTCACCGTCATTACTGGCGACTGCAATAAAAATGCCTTTGATAAAACGGCTCGTTGGTCTAGGGGTATGATTCTCGCTTCGGGTGCGAGAGGTCCTGGGTTCAAATCCCGGACGAGCCCATGTGTAGAGCCTTTAACAATCTGAAAGAGGCGGTTCTTGGGCAACAGTTTGGAGTGCAGACCAAGGTGGATGAGTGATAAAGGCAATGGATTGCTAATCCATTGTGCTCTGCACTCGTGGGTTCAGCATCGCACAGCATTTATTCATTTCTTCCTTGGTTAAAAAATCTATCATTTTAACCGGTACATAGATTACCTTCAGACGAGTGTCGTGACCCTTGTGGGGGGTCGTAGAGCAAAACTGAGAACGACATTGTGTTTGTGAGTGTCTCCCCTTTCCATGGAATGGTCAAACAATTTTGTAGGTCAAACCGTTCGGAAGCTACAGCCATTTGTATGAGAAGACTGATTTTCGGGATGTGTCATGTTTTGACAAACATTGTTCTCGCTCTGCCGCATTTCACCAAAGATGCAGAGGTGTGACATCAGCGGTTATGAAGGTTTGAGAAGCAGCCAGTGCAAAAAAAGTGACATTTCTAGTTTAAAACAGACAGATTCCAATGGGGATTTTTTATTTTATTCATGTACCGGTGCGTCAATCGGATCAAATGAAATGAGATCCAATTGATTTTGATGTCTACTTTTTAATTTTTTTAATCTACATTAGCTCTTTCTTCATTTGTTTCTTGCTGTTACAGCTAATGAAGATTGAATCTGATGAATTACAGAGTATTTGAACTAAAACCTGGTCAACTGCTTGGAAGACAGCTATGCTCACAAGTATACCACCAACACTCACGTTATTCACTGTGGCCTGGCACCATCGACCTGTCAATCCAAATCCTCACCGTCATTACTGGCGACTGCAATAAAAATGCCTTTGATAAAACGGCTCGTTGGTCTAGGGGTATGATTCTCGCTTCGGGTGCGAGAGGTCCCGGGTTCAAATCCCGGACGAGCCCATGTGTAGAGCCTTTAACAATCTGAAAGAGGCGGTTCTTGGGCAACAGTTTGGAGTGCAGACCAAGGTGGATGAGTGATAAAGGCAATGGATTGCTAATCCATTGTGCTCTGCACTCGTGGGTTCAGCATTGCACAGCATTTATTCATTTCTTCCTTGGTTAAAAAATCTGTCATTTTAACCGGTACATAGATTACCTTCAGACGAGTGTCGTGACCCTTGTGGGGGTCGTAGAGCAAAACTGAGAACGACATTGTGTTTGTGAGTGTCTCCCCTTTCCATGGAATGGTCAAACAATTTTGTAGGTCAAACCGTTCGGAAGCTACAGCCATTTGTATGAGAAGACTGATTTTCGGGATGTGTCATGTTTTGACAAACATTGTTCTCGCTCTGCTGCATTTCACCAAAGATGCAGAGGTGTGACATCAGCGGTTATGAAGGTTTGAGAAGCATCCAGTGCAAAAAAAGTGACATTTCTAGTTTAAAACAGACAGATTCCAATGGGGATTTTTTATTTTATTCATGTACCGGTGCGTCAATCGGATCAAATGAAATGAGATCCAATTGATTTTGATGTCTACTTTTTAATTTTTTTAATCTACATTAGCTCTTTCTTCATTTGTTTCTTGCTGTTACAGCTAATGAAGATTGAATCTGATGAATTACAGAGTATTTGAACTAAAACCTGGTCAACTGCTTGGAAGACAGCTATGCTCACAAGTATACCACCAACACTCACGTTATTCACTGTGGCCTGGCACCATCGACCTGTCAATCCAAATCCTCACCGTCATTACTGGCGACTGCAATAAAAATGCCTTTGATAAAACGGCTCGTTGGTCTAGGGGTATGATTCTCGCTTCGGGTGCGAGAGGTCCCGGGTTCAAATCCCGGACGAGCCCATGTGTAGAGCCTTTAACAATCTGAAAGAGGCGGTTCTTGGGCAACAGTTTGGAGTGCAGACCAAGGTGGATGAGTGATAAAGGCAATGGATTGCTAATCCATTGCGCTCTGCACTCGTGGGTTCAGCATCGCACAGCATTTATTCATTTCTTCCTTGGTTAAAAAATCTGTCATTTTAACCGGTACATAGATTACCTTCAGACGAGTGTCGTGACCCTTGTGGGGGTCGTAGAGCAAAACTGAGATGGTCAAACAATTTTGTAGGTCAAACCATTCGGAAGCTACAGCCATTTGTATGAGAAGACTGATTTTCGGGATGTGTCATGTTTTGACAAACATTGTTCTCGCTCTGCCGCATTTCACCAAAGATGCAGAGGTGTGACATCAGCGGTTATGAAGGTTTGAGAAGCATCCAGTGCAAAAAAAGTGACATTTCTAGTTTAAAACAGACAGATTCCAATGGGGATTTTTTATTTTATTCATGTACCGGTGCGTCAATCGGATCAAATGAAATGAGATCCAATTGATTTTGATGTCTACTTTTGAATTTTTTTAATCTACATTAGCTCTTTCTTCATTTGTTTCTTGCTGTTACAGCTAATGAAGATTGAATCTGATGAATTACAGAGTATTTGAACTAAAACCTGGTCAACTGCTTGGAAGACAGCTATGCTCACAAGTATACCACCAACACTCACGTTATTCACTGTGGCCTGGCACCATCGACCTGTCAATCCAAATCCTCACCGTCATTACTGGCGACTGCAATAAAAATGCCTTTGATAAAACGGCTCGTTGGTCTAGGGGTATGATTCTAGCTTCGGGTGCGAGAGGTCCCGGGTTCAAATCCCGGACGAGCCCATGTGTAGAGCCTTTAACAATCTGAAAGAGGCGGTTCTTGGGCAACAGTTTGGAGTGCAGACCAAGGTGGATGAGTGATAAAGGCAATGGATTGCTAATCCATTGTGCTCTGCACTCGTGGGTTCAGCATCGCACAGCATTTATTCATTTCTTCCTTGGTTAAAAAATCTGTCATTTTAACCGGTACATAGATTACCTTCAGACGAGTGTCGTGACCCTTGTGGGGGTCGTAGAGCAAAACTGAGATGGTCAAACAATTTTGTAGGTCAAACCATTCGGAAGCTACAGCCATTTGTATGAGAAGACTGATTTTCGGGATGTGTCATGTTTTGACAAACATTGTTCTCGCTCTGCCGCATTTCACCAAAGATGCAGAGGTGTGACATCAGCGGTTATGAAGGTTTGAGAAGCATCCAGTGCAAAAAAAGTGACATTTCTAGTTTAAAACAGACAGATTCCAATGGGGATTTTTTATTTTATTCATGTACCGGTGCGTCAATCGGATCAAATGAAATGAGATCCAATTGATTTTGATGTCTACTTTTTAATTTTTTTAATCTACATTAGCTCTTTCTTCATTTGTTTCTTGCTGTTACAGCTAATGAAGATTGAATCTGATGAATTACAGAGTATTTGAACTAAAACCTGGTCAACTGCTTGGAAGACAGCTATGCTCACAAGTATACCACCAACACTCACGTTATTCACTGTGGCCTGGCACCATCGACCTGTCAATCCAAATCCTCACCGTCATTACTGGCGACTGCAATAAAAATGCCTTTGATAAAACGGCTCGTTGGTCTAGGGGTATGATTCTCGCTTCGGGTGCGAGAGGTCCCGGGTTCAAATCCCGGACGAGCCCATGTGTAGAGCCTTTAACAATCTGAAAGAGGCGGTTCTTGGGCAACAGTTTGGAGTGCAGACCAAGGTGGATGAGTGATAAAGGCAATGGATTGCTAATCCATTGTGCTCTGCACTCGTGGGTTCAGCATCGCACAGCATTTATTCATTTCTTCCTTGGTTAAAAAATCTGTCATTTTAACCGGTACATAGATTACCTTCAGACGAGTGTCGTGACCCTTGTGGGGGTCGTAGAGCAAAACTGAGATGGTCAAACAATTTTGTAGGTCAAACCATTCGGAAGCTACAGCCATTTGTATGAGAAGACTGATTTTCGGGATGTGTCATGTTTTGACAAACATTGTTCTCGCTCTGCCGCATTTCACCAAAGATGCAGAGGTGTGACATCAGCGGTTATGAAGGTTTGAGAAGCATCCAGTGCAAAAAAAGTGACATTTCTAGTTTAAAACAGACAGATTCCAATGGGGATTTTTTATTTTATTCATGTACCGGTGCGTCAATCGGATCAAATGAAATGAGATCCAATTGATTTTGATGTCTACTTTTGAATTTTTTTAATCTACATTAGCTCTTTCTTCATTTGTTTCTTGCTGTTACAGCTAATGAAGATTGAATCTGATGAATTACAGAGTATTTGAACTAAAACCTGGTCAACTGCTTGGAAGACAGCTATGCTCACAAGTATACCACCAACACTCACGTTATTCACTGTGGCCTGGCACCATCGACCTGTCAATCCAAATCCTCACCGTCATTACTGGCGACTGCAATAAAAATGCCTTTGATAAAACGGCTCGTTGGTCTAGGGGTATGATTCTAGCTTCGGGTGCGAGAGGTCCCGGGTTCAAATCCCGGACGAGCCCATGTGTAGAGCCTTTAACAATCTGAAAGAGGCGGTTCTTGGGCAACAGTTTGGAGTGCAGACCAAGGTGGATGAGTGATAAAGGCAATGGATTGCTAATCCATTGTGCTCTGCACTCGTGGGTTCAGCATCGCACAGCATTTATTCATTTCTTCCTTGGTTAAAAAATCTGTCATTTTAACCGGTACATAGATTACCTTCAGACGAGTGTCGTGACCCTTGTGGGGGTCGTAGAGCAAAACTGAGATGGTCAAACAATTTTGTAGGTCAAACCATTCGGAAGCTACAGCCATTTGTATGAGAAGACTGATTTTCGGGATGTGTCATGTTTTGACAAACATTGTTCTCGCTCTGCCGCATTTCACCAAAGATGCAGAGGTGTGACATCAGCGGTTATGAAGGTTTGAGAAGCATCCAGTGCAAAAAAAGTGACATTTCTAGTTTAAAACAGACAGATTCCAATGGGGATTTTTTATTTTATTCATGTACCGGTGCGTCAATCGGATCAAATGAAATGAGATCCAATTGATTTTGATGTCTACTTTTTAATTTTTTTAATCTACATTAGCTCTTTCTTCATTTGTTTCTTGCTGTTACAGCTAATGAAGATTGAATCTGATGAATTACAGAGTATTTGAACTAAAACCTGGTCAACTGCTTGGAAGACAGCTATGCTCACAAGTATACCACCAACACTCACGTTATTCACTGTGGCCTGGCACCATCGACCTGTCAATCCAAATCCTCACCGTCATTACTGGCGACTGCAATAAAAATGCCTTTGATAAAACGGCTCGTTGGTCTAGGGGTATGATTCTCGCTTCGGGTGCGAGAGGTCCCGGGTTCAAATCCCGGACGAGCCCATGTGTAGAGCCTTTAACAATCTGAAAGAGGCGGTTCTTGGGCAACAGTTTGGAGTGCAGACCAAGGTGGATGAGTGATAAAGGCAATGGATTGCTAATCCATTGTGCTCTGCACTCGTGGGTTCAGCATCGCACAGCATTTATTCATTTCTTCCTTGGTTAAAAAATCTGTCATTTTAACCGGTACATAGATTACCTTCAGACGAGTGTCGTGACCCTTGTGGGGGTCGTAGAGCAAAACTGAGATGGTCAAACAATTTTGTAGGTCAAACCATTCGGAAGCTACAGCCATTTGTATGAGAAGACTGATTTTCGGGATGTGTCATGTTTTGACAAACATTGTTCTCGCTCTGCCGCATTTCACCAAAGATGCAGAGGTGTGACATCAGCGGTTATGAAGGTTTGAGAAGCATCCAGTGCAAAAAAAGTGACATTTCTAGTTTAAAACAGACAGATTCCAATGGGGATTTTTTATTTTATTCATGTACCGGTGCGTCAATCGGATCAAATGAAATGAGATCCAATTGATTTTGATGTCTACTTTTGAATTTTTTTAATCTACATTAGCTCTTTCTTCATTTGTTTCTTGCTGTTACAGCTAATGAAGATTGAATCTGATGAATTACAGAGTATTTGAACTAAAACCTGGTCAACTGCTTGGAAGACAGCTATGCTCACAAGTATACCACCAACACTCACGTTATTCACTGTGGCCTGGCACCATCGACCTGTCAATCCAAATCCTCAACGTCATTACTGGTGACTGCAATAAAAATGCCTTTGATAAAACGGCTCGTTGGTCTAGGGGTATGATTCTCGCTTAAAAAATCTGTCATTTTAACCGGTACATAGATTACCTTCAGACGAGTGTCGTGACCCTTGTGGGGGTCGTAGAGCAAAACTGAGAACGACATTGTGTTTGTGAGAGTCTCCCCTTTCCATGGAATGGTCAAACAATTTTGTAGGTCAAACCGTTCGGAAGCTACAGCCATTTGTATGAGAAGACTGATTTTCGGGATGTGTCATGTTTTGACAAACATTGTTCTCGCTCTGCCGCATTTCACCAAAGATGCAGAGGTGTGACATCAGCGGTTATGAAGGTTTGAGAAGCATCCAGTGCAAAAAAAGTGACATTTCTAGTTTAAAACAGACAGATTCCAATGGGGATTTTTTATTTTATTCATGTACCGGTGCGTCAATCGGATCAAATGAAATGAGATCCAATTGATTTTGATGTCTACTTTTGAATTTTTTTAATCTACATTAGCTCTTTCTTCATTTGTTTCTTGCTGTTACAGCTAATGAAGATTGAATCTGATGAATTACAGAGTATTTGAACTAAAACCTGGTCAACTGCTTGGAAGACAGCTATGCTCACAAGTATACCACCAACACTCACGTTATTCACTGTGGCCTGGCACCATCGACCTGTCAATCCAAATCCTCACCGTCATTACTGGCGACTGCAATAAAAATGCCTTTGATAAAACGGCTCGTTGGTCTAGGGGTATGATTCTCGCTTCGGGTGCGAGAGGTCCTGGGTTCAAATCCCGGACGAGCCCATGTGTAGAGCCTTTAACAATCTGAAAGAGGCGGTTCTTGGGCAACAGTTTGGAGTGCAGACCAAGGTGGATGAGTGATAAAGGCAATGGATTGCTAATCCATTGTGCTCTGCACTCGTGGGTTCAGCATCGCACAGCATTTATTCATTTCTTCCTTGGTTAAAAAATCTATCATTTTAACCGGTACATAGATTACCTTAAGACGAGTGTCGTGACCCTTGTGGGGTTCGTAGAGCAAAACTGAGAACGACATTGTGTTTGTGAGAGTCTCCCCTTTCCATGGAATGGTCAAACAATTTTGTAGGTCAAACCGTTCGGAAGCTACAGCCATTTGTATGAGAAGACTGATTTTCGGGATGTGTCATGTTTTGACAAACATTGTTCTCGCTCTGCCGCATTTCACCAAAGATGCAGAGGTGTGACATCAGCGGTTATGAAGGTTTGAGAAGCATCCAGTGCAAAAAAAGTGACATTTCTAGTTTAAAACAGACAGATTCCAATGGGGATTTTTTATTTTATTCATGTACCGGTGCGTCAATCGGATCAAATGAAATGAGATCCAATTGATTTTGATGTCTACTTTTTAATTTTTTTAATCTACATTAGCTCTTTCTTCATTTGTTTCTTGCTGTTACAGCTAATGAAGATTGAATCTGATGAATTACAGAGTATTTGAACTAAAACCTGGTCAACTGCTTGGAAGACAGCTATGCTCACAAGTATACCACCAACACTCACGTTATTCACTGTGGCCTGGCACCATCGACCTGTCAATCCAAATCCTCAACGTCATTACTGGTGACTGCAATAAAAATACCTTTGATAAAACGGCTCGTTGGTCTAGGGGTATGATTCTCGCTTAGGGTGCGAGAGGTCCCGGGTTCAAATCCCGGACGAGCCCATGTGTAGAGCCTTTAACAATCTGAAAGAGGTGGTTCTTGGGCAACAGTTTGGAGTGCAGACCAAGGTGGATGAGTGATAAAGGCAATGGATTGCTAATCCATTGTGCTCTGCACTCGTGGGTTCAGCATCGCACAGCATTTATTAATTTCTTCCTTGGTTAAAAAATCTGTCATTTTAACCGGTACATAGATTACCTTCAGACGAGTGTCGTGACCCTTGTGGGGGTCGTAGAGCAAAACTGAGAACGACATTGTGTTTGTGAGTGTCTCCCCTTTCCATGGAATGGTCAAACAATTTTGTAGGTCAAACCGTTCGGAAGCTACAGCCATTTGTATGAGAAGACTGATTTTCGGGATGTGTCATGTTTTGACAAACATTGTTCTCGCTCTGCCGCATTTCACCAAAGATGGAGATGTGTGACATCAGCGGTTATGAAGGTTTGAGAAGCATCCAGTGCAAAAAAAGTGACATTTCTAGTTTAAAACAGACAGATTCCAATGGGGATTTTTTATTTTATTCATGTACCGGTGCGTCAATCGGATCAAATGAAATGAGATCCAATTGATTTTGATGTCTACTTTTTAATTTTTTTAATCTACATTAGCTCTTTCTTCATTTGTTTCTTGCTGTTACAGCTAATGAAGATTGAATCTGATGAATTACAGAGTATTTGAACTAAAACCTGGTCAACTGCTTGGAAGACAGCTATGCTCACAAGTATACCACCAACACTCACGTTATTCACTGTGGCCTGGCACCATCGACCTGTCAATCCAAATCCTCACCGTCATTACTGGCGACTGCAATAAAAATGCCTTTGATAAAACGGCTCGTTGGTCTAGGGGTATGATTCTCGCTTCGGGTGCGAGAGGTCCCGGGTTCAAATCCCGGACGAGCCCATGTGTAGAGCCTTTAACAATCTGAAAGAGGCGGTTCTTGGGCAACAGTTTGGAGTGCAGACCAAGGTGGATGAGTGATAAAGGCAATGGATTGCTAATCCATTGTGCTCTGCACTCGTGGGTTCAGCATCGCACAGCATTTATTCATTTCTTCCTTGGTTAAAAAATCTGTCATTTTAACCGGTACATAGATTACCTTCAGACGAGTGTCGTGACCCTTGTGGGGGTCGTAGAGCAAAACTGAGAACGACATTGTGTTTGTGAGTGTCTCCCCTTTCCATGGAATGGTCAAACAATTTTGTAGGTCAAACCGTTCGGAAGCTACAGCCATTTGTATGAGAAGACTGATTTTCGGGATGTGTCATGTTTTGACAAACATTGTTCTCGCTCTGCCGCATTTCACCAAAGATGCAGAGGTGTGACATCAGCGGTTATGAAGGTTTGAGAAGCATCCAGTGCAAAATAAGTGACATTTCTAGTTTAAAACAGACAGATTCCAATGGGGATTTTTTATTTTATTCATGTACCGGTGCGTCAATCGGATCAAATGAAATGAGATCCAATTGATTTTGATGTCTACTTTTTAATTTTTTTAATCTACATTAGCTCTTTCTTCATTTGTTTCTTGCTGTTACAGCTAATGAAGATTGAATCTGATGAATTACAGAGTATTTGAACTAAAACCTGGTCAACTGCTTGGAAGACAGCTATGCTCACAAGTATACCACCAACACTCACGTTATTCACTGTGGCCTGGCACCATCGACCTGTCAATCCAAATCCTCACCGTCATTACTGGCGACTGCAATAAAAATGCCTTTGATAAAACGGCTCGTTGGTCTAGGGGTATGATTCTCGCTTCGGGTGCGAGAGGTCCCGGGTTCAAATCCCGGACGAGCCCATGTGTAGAGCCTTTAACAATCTGAAAGAGGCGGTTCTTGGGCAACAGTTTGGAGTGCAGACCAAGGTGGATGAGTGATAAAGGCAATGGATTGCTAATCCATTGTGCTCTGCACTCGTGGGTTCAGCATCGCACAGCATTTATTCATTTCTTCCTTGGTTAAAAAATCTGTCATTTTAACCGGTACATAGATTACCTTCAGACGAGTGTCGTGACCCTTGTGGGGGTCGTAGAGCAAAACTGAGAACGACATTGTGTTTGTGAGTGTCTCCCCTTTCCATGGAATGGTCAAACAATTTTGTAGGTCAAACCGTTCGGAAGCTACAGCCATTTGTATGAGAAGACTGATTTTCGGGATGTGTCATGTTTTGACAAACATTGTTCTCGCTCTGCCGCATTTCACCAAAGATGCAGAGGTGTGACATCAGCGGTTATGAAGGTTTGAGAAGCAGCCAGTGCAAAAAAACTGACATTTCTAGTTTAAAACAGACAGATTCCAATGGGGATTTTTTATTTTATTCATGTACCGGTGCGTCAATCGGATCAAATGAAATGAGATCCAATTGATTTTGATGTCTACTTTTTAATTTTTTTAATCTACATTAGCTCTTTCTTCATTTGTTTCTTGCTGTTACAGCTAATGAAGATTGAATCTGATGAATTACAGAGTATTTGAACTAAAACCTGGTCAACTGCTTGGAAGACAGCTATGCTCACAAGTATACCACCAACACTCACGTTATTCACTGTGGCCTGGCACCATCGACCTGTCAATCCAAATCCTCACCGTCATTACTGGCGACTGCAATAAAAATGCCTTTGATAAAACGGCTCGTTGGTCTAGGGGTATGATTCTCGCTTCGGGTGCGAGAGGTCCCTGGTTCAAATCCCGGACGAGCCCATGTGTAGAGCCTTTAACAATCTGAAAGAGGCGGTTCTTGGGCAACAGTTTGGAGTGCAGACCAAGGTGGATGAGTGATAAAGGCAATGGATTGCTAATCCATTGTGCTCTGCACTCGTGGGTTCAGCATCGCACAGCATTTATTCATTTCTTCCTTGGTTAAAAAATCTGTCATTTTAACCTTCAGACGAGTGTCGTGACCCTTGTGGGGGTCGTAGAGCAAAACTGAGATGGTCAAACAATTTTGTAGGTCAAACCATTCGGAAGCTACAGCCATTTGTATGAGAAGACTGATTTTCGGGATGTGTCATGTTTTGACAAACATTGTTCTCGCTCTGCCGCATTTCACCAAAGATGCAGAGGTGTGACATCAGCGGTTATGAAGGTTTGAGAAGCATCCAGTGCAAAAAAAGTGACATTTCTAGTTTAAAACAGACAGATTCCAATGGGGATTTTTTATTTTATTCATGTACCGGTGCGTCAATCGGATCAAATGAAATGAGATCCAATTGATTTTGATGTCTACTTTTGAATTTTTTTAATCTACATTAGCTCTTTCTTCATTTGTTTCTTGCTGTTACAGCTAATGAAGATTGAATCTGATGAATTACAGAGTATTTGAACTAAAACCTGGTCAACTGCTTGGAAGACAGCTATGCTCACAAGTATACCACCAACACTCACGTTATTCACTGTGGCCTGGCACCATCGACCTGTCAATCCAAATCCTCAACGTCATTACTGGTGACTGCAATAAAAATGCCTTTGATAAAACGGCTCGTTGGTCTAGGGGTATGATTCTCGCTTAAAAAATCTGTCATTTTAACCGGTACATAGATTACCTTCAGACGAGTGTCGTGACCCTTGTGGGGGTCGTAGAGCAAAACTGAGAACGACATTGTGTTTGTGAGAGTCTCCCCTTTCCATGGAATGGTCAAACAATTTTGTAGGTCAAACCGTTCGGAAGCTACAGCCATTTGTATGAGAAGACTGATTTTCGGGATGTGTCATGTTTTGACAAACATTGTTCTCGCTCTGCCGCATTTCACCAAAGATGCAGAGGTGTGACATCAGCGGTTATGAAGGTTTGAGAAGCATCCAGTGCAAAAAAAGTGACATTTCTAGTTTAAAACAGACAGATTCCAATGGGGATTTTTTATTTTATTCATGTACCGGTGCGTCAATCGGATCAAATGAAATGAGATCCAATTGATTTTGATGTCTACTTTTGAATTTTTTTAATCTACATTAGCTCTTTCTTCATTTGTTTCTTGCTGTTACAGCTAATGAAGATTGAATCTGATGAATTACAGAGTATTTGAACTAAAACCTGGTCAACTGCTTGGAAGACAGCTATGCTCACAAGTATACCACCAACACTCACGTTATTCACTGTGGCCTGGCACCATCGACCTGTCAATCCAAATCCTCACCGTCATTACTGGCGACTGCAATAAAAATGCCTTTGATAAAACGGCTCGTTGGTCTAGGGGTATGATTCTCGCTTCGGGTGCGAGAGGTCCTGGGTTCAAATCCCGGACGAGCCCATGTGTAGAGCCTTTAACAATCTGAAAGAGGCGGTTCTTGGGCAACAGTTTGGAGTGCAGACCAAGGTGGATGAGTGATAAAGGCAATGGATTGCTAATCCATTGTGCTCTGCACTCGTGGGTTCAGCATCGCACAGCATTTATTCATTTCTTCCTTGGTTAAAAAATCTATAATTTTAACCGGTACATAGATTACCTTAAGACGAGTGTCGTGACCCTTGTGGGGTTCGTAGAGCAAAACTGAGAACGACATTGTGTTTGTGAGAGTCTCCCCTTTCCATGGAATGGTCAAACAATTTTGTAGGTCAAACCGTTCGGAAGCTACAGCCATTTGTATGAGAAGACTGATTTTCGGGATGTGTCATGTTTTGACAAACATTGTTCTCGCTCTGCCGCATTTCACCAAAGATGCAGAGGTGTGACATCAGCGGTTATGAAGGTTTGAGAAGCATCCAGTGCAAAAAAAGTGACATTTCTAGTTTAAAACAGACAGATTCCAATGGGGATTTTTTATTTTATTCATGTACCGGTGCGTCAATCGGATCAAATGAAATGAGATCCAATTGATTTTGATGTCTACTTTTTAATTTTTTTAATCTACATTAGCTCTTTCTTCATTTGTTTCTTGCTGTTACAGCTAATGAAGATTGAATCTGATGAATTACAGAGTATTTGAACTAAAACCTGGTCAACTGCTTGGAAGACAGCTATGCTCACAAGTATACCACCAACACTCACGTTATTCACTGTGGCCTGGCACCATCGACCTGTCAATCCAAATCCTCAACGTCATTACTGGTGACTGCAATAAAAATGCCTTTGATAAAACGGCTCGTTGGTCTAGGGGTATGATTCTCGCTTAGGGTGCGAGAGGTCCCGGGTTCAAATCCCGGACGAGCCCATGTGTAGAGCCTTTAACAATCTGAAAGAGGTGGTTCTTGGGCAACAGTTTGGAGTGCAGACCAAGGTGGATGAGTGATAAAGGCAATGGATTGCTAATCCATTGTGCTCTGCACTCGTGGGTTCAGCATCGCACAGCATTTATTCATTTCTTCCTTGGTTAAAAAATCTGTCATTTTAACCGGTACATAGATTACCTTCAGACGAGTGTCGTGACCCTTGTGGGGGTCGTAGAGCAAAACTGAGAACGACATTGTGTTTGTGAGAGTCTCCCCTTTCCATGGAATGGTCAAACAATTTTGTAGGTCAAACCGTTCGGAAGCTACAGCCATTTGTATGAGAAGACTGATTTTCGGGATGTGTCATGTTTTGACAAACATTGTTCTCGCTCTGCCGCATTTCACCAAAGATGGAGATGTGTGACATCAGCGGTTATGAAGGTTTGAGAAGCATCCAGTGCAAAAAAAGTGACATTTCTAGTTTAAAACAGACAGATTCCAATGGGGATTTTTTATTTTATTCATGTACCGGTGCGTCAATCGGATCAAATGAAATGAGATCCAATTGATTTTGATGTCTACTTTTTAATTTTTTTAATCTACATTAGCTCTTTCTTCATTTGTTTCTTGCTGTTACAGCTAATGAAGATTGAATCTGATGAATTACAGAGTATTTGAACTAAAACCTGGTCAACTGCTTGGAAGACAGCTATGCTCACAAGTATACCACCAACACTCACGTTATTCACTGTGGCCTGGCACCATCGACCTGTCAATCCAAATCCTCAACGTCATTACTGGTGACTGCAATAAAAATGCCTTTGATAAAACGGCTCGTTGGTCTAGGGGTATGATTCTCGCTTAGGGTGCGAGAGGTCCCGGGTTCAAATCCCGGACGAGCCCATGTGTAGAGCCTTTAACAATCTGAAAGAGGTGGTTCTTGGGCAACAGTTTGGAGTGCAGACCAAGGTGGATGAGTGATAAAGGCAATGGATTGCTAATCCATTGTGCTCTGCACTCGTGGGTTCAGCATCGCACAGCATTTATTCATTTCTTCCTTGGTTAAAAAATCTGTCATTTTAACCGGTACATAGATTACCTTCAGACGAGTGGCGTGACCCTTGTGGGGGTCGTAGAGCAAAACTGAGAACGACATTGTGTTTGTGAGAGTCTCCCCTTTCCATGGAATGGTCAAACAATTTTGTAGGTCAAACCGTTCGGAAGCTACAGCCATTTGTATGAGAAGACTGATTTTCGGGATGTGTCATGTTTTGACAAACATTGTTCTCGCTCTGCCGCATTTCACCAAAGATGCAGAGGTGTGACATCAGCGGTTATGAAGGTTTGAGAAGCATCCAGTGCAAAAAAAGTGACATTTCTAGTTTAAAACAGACAGATTCCAATGGGGATTTTTTATTTTATTCATGTACCGGTGCGTCAATCGGATCAAATGAAATGAGATCCAATTGATTTTGATGTCTACTTTTTAATTTTTTTAATCTACATTAGCTCTTTCTTCATTTGTTTCTTGCTGTTACAGCTAATGAAGATTGAATCTGATGAATTACAGAGTATTTGAACTAAAACCTGGTCAACTGCTTGGAAGACAGCTATGCTCACAAGTATACCACCAACACTCACGTTATTCACTGTGGCCTGGCACCATCGACCTGTCAATCCAAATCCTCACCGTCATTACTGGCGACTGCAATAAAAATGCCTTTGATAAAACGGCTCGTTGGTCTAGGGGTATGATTCTCGCTTCGGGTGCGAGAGGTCCTGGGTTCAAATCCCGGACGAGCCCATGTGTAGAGCCTTTAACAATCTGAAAGAGGCGGTTCTTGGGCAACAGTTTGGAGTGCAGACCAAGGTGGATGAGTGATAAAGGCAATGGATTGCTAATCCATTGTGCTCTGCACTCGTGGGTTCAGCATCGCACAGCATTTATTCATTTCTTCCTTGGTTAAAAAATCTATCATTTTAACCGGTACATAGATTACCTTAAGACGAGTGTCGTGACCCTTGTGGGGTTCGTAGAGCAAAACTGAGAACGACATTGTGTTTGTGAGAGTCTCCCCTTTCCATGGAATGGTCAAACAATTTTGTAGGTCAAACCGTTCGGAAGCTACAGCCATTTGTATGAGAAGACTGATTTTCGGGATGTGTCATGTTTTGACAAACATTGTTCTCGCTCTGCCGCATTTCACCAAAGATGCAGAGGTGTGACATCAGCGGTTATGAAGGTTTGAGAAGCATCCAGTGCAAAAAAAGTGACATTTCTAGTTTAAAACAGACAGATTCCAATGGGGATTTTTTATTTTATTCATGTACCGGTGCGTCAATCGGATCAAATGAAATGAGATCCAATTGATTTTGATGTCTACTTTTGAATTTTTTTAATCTACATTAGCTCTTTCTTCATTTGTTTCTTGCTGTTACAGCTAATGAAGATTGAATCTGATGAATTACAGAGTATTTGAACTAAAACCTGGTCAACTGCTTGGAAGACAGCTATGCTCACAAGTATACCACCAACACTCACGTTATTCACTGTGGCCTGGCACCATCGACCTGTCAATCCAAATCCTCAACGTCATTACTGGTGACTGCAATAAAAATGCCTTTGATAAAACGGCTCGTTGGTCTAGGGGTATGATTCTCGCTTAGGGTGCGAGAGGTCCCGGGTTCAAATCCTGGACGAGCCCATGTGTAGAGCCTTTAAC